>NW_009595144.1:73087-115823 GCF_000690535.1 Cariama cristata | reverse complement strand
TTAAGAGAGGTAGAGGCTGCTTTAGCAGGAATCTATACTGTAGCCAAGCTGATAGAGTTGGAAGGAAATTTTATAAATACCTTTCAGATTTGGATATCTCCACAATACAGCTTAATGTATTTCATTTATCATTTATATTTAGATTAAAATAATTATTTAGACATGTATTTGTATTTATATTTTAATTTATGTTCATATTTTATGTATATGTATAACCATTTTTTAAGATCTACATCCAGATTTGTAGGCTTTATTTACATAATTATTACTAGACTTATATTGTTCAGTAAAGCAACATTTAGACATTATTGCAATGTGTTCGGCACAGAAAGTTAATTAAAGTGTGAAGACTGCTTTCTGGAAAGTCAATTACTGTGTTTCAGGACACAATTTTATAAATTCAGGATTAAAAATCTGTAAGAATTATAAAATGTGAGCTTTGAGTAGTTTCTGAAGAAAATGTTTGTGCAGAATTCTTAATAATAAATAATAATTATTGTTTCTGCCACTTAATTACATATTACTAATACCTTTGAGGAACATTTCTTTTCTCAGAGTGGCATTTGGAAACTGCAATGGTTTGGCTGTTGTGGACTTTATGCAGAAGACAGTACTGCTGAGCATGGGAACCCTTGACCTATACGGATCAAGTGATCCATACCAGCGTCAACCCCGTTCACCTCGCAAGAGCAAGCAGTTTGCTGCAGGTAGGAAATAAATTATTGTGGTTACAAGCCTGATATGTTCTTTGGTTTTTTTGCCTGTGGCTTTTTATAGTGCTTTTGAAATGCATGACTATTTGCCGCCCAATGGAGTTTCTGTAACTTGAAAAAAGAAACCTGACATGCTTTAGGTACTGACACTTTCTCAGAAATAAGATATTTTATGAGTTTATTCTTTTGGGATGGAGGTCAGCAAGTAATCCTCTTAGCTGAGTCTTTAAAAAATTATAATAACTAGAACAGTAAATTGTTTCTCTGGCAGTCACTTGAAGTGTAGTCTGTATGCTATTTTATTTCTGGTTTCAATAGGTTCATACCAATAGGTAAGACTGCAATTTCAACTTAATTGCATCCTCTGCCAAGTGCTATTCATTGGTACTTGAATAGGCAGTTGTGTTTGGAGAAGTATAACACCTGAGAGACCAGTTACGCAGGTAGTACAAGCAGCTCAAATTAGCCACATTGTTAGGGAATTGAAGCTCTTGATACAAACTTGGTAAATCCAGCTCTACCCCATTTTAAAATTTGATGCCAAGAGGATCACATTTGTAAGTCATAGCTATTAATATGCATTGCATGTTAGAGATATTAGTCCATCAATGCAGCATAAATTTTACCATACAGTTTTGGTTATCTTAAAACTATACTTGTCTGAGAAAAAAAGTCAGAAGATCTTCTATGTTTCAAGTCTTTTTACTCTACATATTCCATAGTCACATAGTAGATACAGACACAAGTATGAAATGTGTTTTACATAGCTGTGAAGTTTGAGAATTAGATTTAAAAATCTGTTTGAAAATGCTGAGTTTTAAATCTAACCATAAAATTATAAAAGGAGTAGATTATACTGGGTTTATGATATCAGCATTTTCACAGACCCTGCACTAAATCATCAAATCCTATTTCTCCATAGTCAATGGAAACTTTTTTTTAATTGGGAATATGTTTGTACTCCAAAGATAAAGTGAAATTTAAAGAATAAAATGTAAGTCTTTGGGCCTACTTCTGTTCCTGAAAGACCATTTATCTCACTTTCTAGGCATTTAATCATGGAAAGCTTAGTTCTCATCTGTGCCAAGTGCTAAAGATGTAAATTCGGCACAGCTGAGGAGAGAAGAGACAAGCAGCTTTAAGCTACCTTCAGCCTCTCTATCTGGTTTGGCCAGCCTCACACGAGCTCCCAAAATAATTTGAGCAGCTAGCCACAAGCAACATGCTGTAGAGCCCTGTACAAAAGGTGGAGGGTAGCTGATGTAGAAATAACTGTTATCCATACTATACCACATAGGATTTCTCTGTGTCAGCAACAGTCTTGGCCAGTCCCTTAAGGCAACATTCCAGCTATGCAGCACTGCTAGAATGGAGCCTGCTGGGGATAAGTGACCACTGAGAAGGAATTTGCACTTCTAGATTGCTCACAGAAACTATGTATCTAAAAAAAGCCTCAGCTGCTTTCTCACCATCCATCCCACATCCTTTACTTTTTTGATTATTTTTCTTGTTATATCTCGCAATTGGAAGGTAAGCATCTGCTGAAATTTTTTCACGTTGGCTGTTCTAGATGCTGGTTATGATATCACTTCCTTTCACTTTAGACTGTTTTTTCTCTCTTTCCTCTGCCTGCTGCTGATGCTGGTGTACTGGCATGTTCCAAAGACAACTTTTGCATGCGTGGCCTGTCTAACTTTTATCCAGATTTAACGAAACGGATCCGTACTTCCTATCAGAGTAAGTTCTATAAAGGTTAGGCAAATAGCTTTATCATGATTGGACTATGCCTGACTTAAACCCATGTGTTTGTGCTTTGTAATGTGTTTTTTTTAAACACATTCAGCATGCATGCAAACTTACCACATTTTGTGATGTCAACCATGCTTAATTTTGAGAATTATCTTTATTATACAGATATTTCAAATCTGTTGTCTTCTTCCGAAAGAGTCAATGAGAAAACCTCAGTGACTTACATGGGACAGATTGGGCCTTAGAAATGATTTTTCAACAATGTTACATTCCTGATGATAGTATCTTTCTTTGGTTTTGTATTCATTTCAGTGTACATCTACTTATATGAAGCATTTCTTGTTTTGCAATGGCACTGCCTGGTTGTAGTTATTAATGAATTCTTCCCTATTTTCAGAAGAGCAGTGTGGCTTAAAAGAATACTGATTGGATTGGGTGCTGTGAAATTTAAAATTTTTAATCTTGGTTTGGTACTTGAATATTTGGCTTTGGGGAACCATCCTGTGCCTCTGATCTTTAATGGGGAATCTAAAGTGGATATAAAAATACATACATCAAAGAGAGCTATGAAAATTAAATGTTTTTAATATCTTTAAATTTTGAATTATAGTGATATGCAATTTAAATATTAGTATTCATCACTGCAGAAAGCAATGAACAAAGCTATAATTAATTTTGCAAAAATGACTGTTCAACAGATGAGCTGTATGTATCTTAATTAACTGCAGTGCTTATATGTAATTAGGTCTCCAGGATGCCTCTTATTCATCTCTTTTTAAAGTAGTTTTCACAGAACAACTAGATAGGCAATTTTACATTAAATAGTCAATATAGGCAAGATAAAGGGGTGGCAGTTGTTTTATCATCTCACATAAATACAGAGTTGTACAGCTATTGAAATACATTTGTACACTCACACAAGAAAATCTATTCTGTCTCTTTAGACTGGTTACTCAACAACTGATTTCTATGATTGTACTTCATAATACTTCATAAAAGGTGGCCTGTTTAGTTAAAAGACTAGTCCAGTTACAAATCTAGCAGTCCATAAAAAGGTTTGGTGGATAATGCCTTAAAGTTTATTAGTCTGGTCTTGCTAATTTCAAGTCTGTAACAGAGAACCTGAGGGACAGACAGCAGTCAAAGGTTTGGGGGTTTTCCCCTTCCAAGAATTTAATAAGTTCTAAGACAAAAACTGAGCAACATTTCCATTCAAAATGACAAACACAGACCATAGAGTTTTTCATAACTGAAAATGTATGATCCTGTTTCCATCTTCAACTCCAAAATTGGAGAAGTCCGCAAAATCTTTCTGTATACATCATAACTGAAGAGTATGAGTCTGACTCTTGTGCAAGATCATTAACAGCTTCGTTTCTTTCCTCAAAAATTGTTTGATTGCTGCTTTTGCCATTCCATACTTATACAGGAGTATGTACTGTATGATCTGAAAGATGCACCAGGCAATAAGATAAAGAACAAGGCAAGAATGTGTCATAGACTGTAAAATACCTTGCTAAGTCATTCTCAAGTTATGCTTTCTTATATGTCTTATCTGAGATACAAGTTTTAAGAGGGATATGGAGAATGGATTAAGGATTTTGCTTATGAGTTTATCTCTTCTTGTAAGGGATGATGATGGGAAAAGAAAAATTATTTTGGAAATTATGCAGTTGAAGCTGATATTATTAAGGCAAAAGCAGGAGCAGTCATGTGATAACATAAGCATTAGGTCTAAAGTTTTGAGAGTTACATAAATGAAAATGGAAGTTAATGGGAAGACATATCAGGAGTTGATTCAATTAAGTAATGAACCAAGAAGATGATTTAATGAGGATCAGTTTGAGAGAATAAGACTTGCAGGCATTGAAGCCAAAGAAGAGATTATCAATGAGCAAGATGCTTAGACTTTTGTTAGTCATTCTGGAGGTGATTTGCAGGAAGAAACAGTCTAGTTTAGTATCCAGCCTGAATCTGAGGGTTAAAGTGTGATGTTCCAAAGATGAAACCAATATTGTGGATTAGAGTATCAGGGAAGACAGTGGTGCTGTTAGTTGTGTTGAAGTAGTGAAGAGAAGACTTCAGCACAGAAAAAACAGAGTTCATCTTGGCCATGTTAAATTTATGTCTGGACACTTGTTAGTAAATTTTAGAAAGACAGGATTACTACTGTAACTTGGATGGAAGGAATCCAGGTTAGAGATGTGTATTTATTAATGATTAGGGTAAAAAAAGATATTATTGCCTTGTTTATAGGAGAGAATCTTCTCAAACACTGGGACAGAGAGATAAAAGAAGTGTTGATGTTTCAGTCTGGGATGTCTTGCAACTGAAGAGAGAAAGGGAAAAAAAAAAAATCAAGCAGGGAAAAGAAGCAATATGTTGCAGAAGAGAGGTTTTCCAAAGAAAAGACATAATCAAAAATGTCAAGGGCATCCAATATGCAAAGCATAGTGGTGGAATAATTGTTTTGAATTTTAGCCGATAAATCTATAGAGAGCTTGATAAGCGTAATGTATACATGTGTAAGCTAGACTCAAAAGTGTCTAGGGTGGACTTAGAGCATTAAGACTTTATCTGGTTGGGGAGGTGAAAGTGGGAAGGGAGAAGCAAGAAGGGAAGAAATTAGAAGGAGAAATGTAATCAGTTCTAGGCATACATAATGGGAGACATTGAAACATAATTGTCCTATCAGGGGAAGTAATTTGAGGAAAATAAGAGGCTAAGATGAGGGTAAGTGGAGAGCTGGAGGTAGCTCTCTAGTGTTGATGACCTGTTCCGTTTGCTATAATGTCTGCTGGCAGCCACCTTCCTTTGTAGCAAGAAAATGTGCCAAACGTTATAAAATAAACTCTCTCTGCAGTGTGCAGAACTGTGTTGTTCGTTGGTTTTGGTTTGGTTTTTTTTCCCTTCAATTGAAATCAAGTTGTACATGTTATTACCTAGTGGTATATAACATACATTCAAATATTAAAATAAGTACATTTACTGCATCTAGAGAGAGAGTGTTTGCAGCAGAACATAAAAATACCAACTTGCAAAAGCAATTTGCATCTCCTACTAGAAATTCATACCATTTGTTGGCAAAACAAGTAAATAAATAGTCTTTATGAAGCATCCAAAAAGTCAGCAAGTTCACAGGATGTTGATACATTGGAAAATAATGTTCAGAATGAAGACTTTCCAGTGAGAACTCCTTGTTCCTCCTTCAGGCCGGTCCCTTGAGAGTTTGTGCGCAAAAGTAACCTTGGTCTGACAGGAGGGCGCAGAAAACTGTGTGTTATGAGTCATTACATACCAGTAATTGACACTTTAAATCACACCTGACAACACAGTTGAAGCTAATATAGGTTGAGTTTTAAGTCAGCTATATTCTGAACTAACTGTCATTTCCAAAGGATGCGTCATATTTAAACATAAAGAAAACATAGTATGGTAGTTCAATGTGAAGGTGATGGATTGAGCTAACACTGGGCTTACTTGTTGGCTTATGAATATTTATGATAATTTATTTATAAATCATTTATTTATAAGCAAAGATGTGATGGCTTTAGGTGCTTTTAAGTAAATGACCAGTCTGAATCATTTAGTTACAGAGACAGAAATTTAAAAATTCAAAAATAATTTTGAATTAACTTATGAGTTCATAAAAGTTGTTACTCCACACTAGAGATTACTTTTTTTGATCCTTTAATAACGAGGAAATGGGAATCACAGTAAACTTTGAAAAGTATCCATGGGACATGTCTTTAAAAGTGCTTTAATGCCTTATGTGATATATTTACATCTTGCAGTATTTTCATGTTTGTAATTTGTTCAAATCAAAGCCAATTTCTTTATAATGTCAATGGGTATATCTTCTCACAGGTTGTTGTTTGCTTTGCCAATCTCAGTTATTGGCCTTTAGTTTTGCTGCTATGTTCTTCTTGCTCTACCTGGACTCAAAATTTTCTGGCATGGGGTTTTTGACTGATAATACCTAAAATATATAAGGACACAGATTTGGCCTACAGAACTTCAAAATGAAAAGTGAAAATATTTTTGTAATCTAACTTCAGTAGCTGCTGTAGTCTCTCAAACATTCATGGGAAGCTGAATTGCATGGAAATACTTACACATGATAAATTATTGAAAATATTTAGCTTGATTTCCTTAAAAAGGAAAGGATAGTAGAAAATAAGCAGTAGTACAAAGAAAAGCTTGAGAGCTCCCTTTCTTATCTCAAAGACAAACAAAAGACAACCTTTAATGGAATCAAAGGTAACATGTAAAAATTTACAAATGTATGTTTATTCCATTCAGTGAATGATGACTGTGCAATTCTTTGCCATATAACATCTTTGGGATGTAGAATTTAGTAACATTAAAAGAGGCTTTGCATATGTGGATGGATAATGAAAAGAACTCATTCTAATATTTCTAAGCAAGAAGGATTTGTGGCAGGAGAAGAATCTGCAAGTGGCAGTGCTCAGGCAAATCTAACTGTCTGAGATTAAGACAATGCCCTTGTGCAGGGCACGTAATACCATTTACGCTTAACGTGGGGACTTATTGCACTTTTTTTAAAAGCATCTGTTGGTGGTCATTGTTAGAGGTGATAGTGGCTTGACAACACATCTAGATTTGTAGAGAAGTTCACATGTTCACAATTTTTAAATACTGTAATATGAAATGTATCTTTACTGTTGTACAACTGGTGCCAAATATAAAGAGCTTGTGGTATTCTCATGATGGTTGCTCTTGGGTTTTCAGAACAGTGGTGCGATTTGATGCATTTTCTACTTAAGTCAGTCGCACCATAATTTATATTGAGCTGTAATATTGTTTCTGTGAACTCAGAAAGAAAAAAAAAAAGAAACTCTGTTTAGAAGCAAAATCTGACCTGGCATTTGACATTGTAATAATCACCAATAGTAACTATACAAGGTTTAGAAGAATTTCATTAATCACATCATAACCATAATGTTAAAATTTTAATATCTCCAATACTGCATTTGCAAAAGTAACAGTTTAATATTTCATTTTATTTATTCAAGGCCCCTGATGCTATATGAATGTACCAAATTCGTTCTCACTGTACCTTGCAGACAGTTCTGCAGCAAAAATCAATTATGTCCCAAATTTCTGGGTACATACAGAAACCTCAGAGACAGGCAGAAGTAAGATTTGCTGTAAGCAAGCTATGCATAGAGAGGCTCCCTAAATGGTAGCAGTTCCTAAATTCTGTTGTAACATCAAAAGTGATGGGACTCACAATTGATTGGAATATAAAATTCTCTCACAGATTCCAAATTTAATCAAAGATGGATTCAAATACATTTCTCAAAATAAAAAAATCTTTGGTTTTCAACATTACTACTGAGATTGTGATCTCTTGTTGTTTAAAAGTCAGGAGCAAATGTGTCGTTACTACTGACTTAACAAGCCAAATCAATACTGCTGTTTTTCCAAAGTGCTCTCAAAGGTGTTCTAGCAGTCATTCAGGTTCATTAGTGGTAGGAGCTTTTTATTCTGCTTGTTGGGCCTCTGGATTCTCCCTATTTCTAAGAGCAGTTCAAAATTATGTTGTAATAAAAATATCAGTACCTACATTAAGCTCTCACTGTTTTTAATACAAAGAAAACAGCACGGGAGACCAAATGGTAGCAGAATGCAGCAGTCTATATGAATTTTAGAGATGAGGGCCTCTGAGCCTGAGGGTCCAGAAGCGATAAAAATTAAAAGATGTCACATTGCAGGAGGCATGCTGCCAGATTAAAGCATATTGAAAGGTTGTGATAGGATGTTTGACTTCCAGGATACAACGTACACAGAGTGTGTGTAAACACAGTATCAGTATGACAGTAATGCACATCTGAATGTGGGCTGATATTCGCTAGGCTCTATGACCTCAGAGCTGTGAGTCCACATTGCTGGCAAATGGATGTCTGGTGCTGGGCTGTCTGCTGGTGCCATGTAGCCTATGGCATGAAGTGTCAGAGCTCCATATAACAAGTGTGAACTACTTGATAGAGGCCGTAGGGCACCATGGGATACATATGGAGGGTACATTTGAATAGGTATGGCCATGGCCAGTTCACCCACTCAACAATTAGCCCATGGTAAAGGGTAGCATGAGCTCAGACTTTTTCTCCCTAGCATGCCAAAGGGCATCTTTAAACTTATGTACATGCAACCTATGCCAAAGATGGATCTGAGTTTGACCACAGAAACAAGCCCAAGCTTAAGCAGTATAAACTGAGATTACTTTATTTGTTGCTGTCTTCCATGGTAGACTGCTACAAATAAGTTCCTTGCAAATATTTATAAACAATATATAAAGTACCTTATCCAAAAGATCTGTGTTGTATTCAGAGAGCATTATCATTGCCTCTGTCTCCTTTGAAGTGAGCTATCTGGTGTGAACTCATATGAAAGTTCCTAATATTGCGTAGCAGTAGTGATATTTTTGTATTCACTTTCTTTTTTCACCAGTACTGTCTTTTTTTTCTTTCTTTTTTTTTTTTTTTTACTACTTCTCTTCTTCCCCTGTTTTAAGGTTTCCTCCCTGCATTCTGCAGCAATTGAAAGCATAGAGTTGTTTCCACATCAGTTTGACAGGGATGAATGAGTTTGATTTGTATCACGGACATTTAAATTTTAAACTATATTTACTTGTTTTCTCTTGTTAGATACAGTCACTCTTTGTCTACCCTGAGGCACTCAGAAAACAAATCTGAGTTAACAAGAGGTGTGATTTTTCTTAATCCAGGCCTAAATTTCTACAGTGACAGCCTGATAACTGCAGTTATCTGAAAGGGATATTTCCTCACACTTCAAGCCATTCCTTTCTCCAACTTCAAGCCATTCCTTTCTCCAAGTTGACTTTAAAGTGCAGAATACCATCAGCCAAGAAAGTTGAAGCATGCCCTGTTGGATTGTAACTTAACTTTTCAACTCCATTTTTTCAGGCCTGACTGAACTCAGTGACAGTCCAGTTTCCCTGGAGCTAGAACGTTGCAAGTCTCCCACTTCAGGTAAAGGTGATTGGCTTCTCTTCCTGCAGTCTGTATAAGCCATTCATGTCATGCATCACTGTGTTTCATTAATCCCTAGGAAGTGAAGTGCATAGTTACAGTTCCAAAGAGAAGAAATGACTGGAGAAGTGCTTATTACATAGCACAATAAAATCCTAAGTCTGTTTACTTAAAGAAAAATTAAATGTACATGGTGCACCTTGAGGTGAAGAGTATGAAAGCATTTAAATTAACATCATCATGCAGGTATATTCCTATATCGTCCTATCAGAGGCTTGTTTTTCTGTTTTCTTAGAAGGCTTTCTGACTTCTTTTTCAGTGCACTTAGAGAAATTATTTGAAAAACAGCAATATGGAGATGGTAAATTTTAACCATTAGAACCCACCAGTGCCTAAGTTATGTAATTTACAATGGAAGCATAACCTCAAATAAAAATACTCGCTTATCAACCACTTTTACCCAGCAGTGAAATCTTGGCCATTTAAAAATTTATAAATGTTTCCGGTTTTACCTATAGTCCTTCAGAAGGTGGAGTGCATCTCATTCCTAGAGACCTTTTCTGCAAATGCCTAGTTTGCATTGATCTCTTTAATGTGAGTTCACTGTCTCAAAGATTGTTGCTTACAGCTGTTTTCTAGTAGCTGACTTTTAAATGTATGGAAAATAAGGGGGTGTAGCTGAGATACATTCATTTTGCTTGTGGTATACATATCACACTTCTTTTCCTTGTAGTTTGGTAAGTATTGATAGATACTTTTTTTTCCTTAATTATGGTAACAAATTCCCACAAATATGTTATTCAAATCCTCTGTTATTATTTCATGTATTTTACTTTATTATAACAGGACACATTAATCTTGAATGG
The DNA here is from genome assembly GCF_000690535.1 of Cariama cristata. Taxonomy (NCBI): domain Eukaryota; kingdom Metazoa; phylum Chordata; class Aves; order Cariamiformes; family Cariamidae; genus Cariama; species Cariama cristata. The sequence goes on along the minus strand of NW_009595144.1, from coordinate 105,479 downwards.
AGACTGCTAATCAGTAATTTACAAAAAGCTGAACCTAATAAAAGTGTTTCCCTGACACATCAAGAACTAAAACAAAATAGCTGTTCTGAAATATATTTCCTTGCAACCCAAATTCTGTAGATATGGGAATATCAAAGTGAAATAGGTTATAATAATATTAGTATAACACTAGGAGCTTAGTTTTGTAATGAGTGACTCCTATAGCACCTTACTTTTTCTGCAGTTAGCTTCAATTTATTCTGCTTTTCTGTTTTGGAGATGATTCATCAGGGAAAACATGGCATATTTATGAATGTTTCCTATTTTAGCCCTTCCATGTTGTTTTCCAAGCTATATTTGAATCTTTAAAATAGGAAATCAGGTGCAATTTTGCAGGCAGTAAATATTATTAGAATTAACTGCTTTTTAAAATAGAAGTTACTTTTACTGTGACTGATACTAATTATATTTTTTTAATTTATGCAAAATTAAAATAATTTTGCTTTGGCATACCTGCGCTAAAACTGGGCAAAATTCAGTCTCATAATCTGGAGTAACTCCCTCGCAGCTCCATCAGCCTTTGCACTGGCTAACATTTCGTTTGCATAGAACACAACTGATTGATCTGCATAGTTATGGATTCATCAGGCAGGATCCTTCTACTTCCAATCTTGCCTTCGATCTATTTAAAGTTTATGGCACACAAGCTCTGTAATGGAGGTGTGCTGTACTCTGTAGAGTCCCATGATACCTGTGTTTGTAAAACCAGTGACCACATTCCTCTGCTAAAGGTAGTCAAGGCCAGGACTTTATCCTTCAGAAATTTAGCAGAAACAGAAAGAATGCTTGGCTGCTCAGTCAAGTGATTCAAGTTGCTGCCCAACGAAGGTCCTACTGGGTATGACTACATCACCAACTGATGAGGTTGCAAAGACAGAAAGAACAGAGTTTGATTTGTTGCAACTGATTATGGTTGACAGACCACACAATATCAGTTCTTCACCTGGCAGTGAAGTTCATGCCAGTTACCAGCCCTGATTATGCACAATGCACAGACAAAGTGCAAACCGCTGGAGAACACTGGTCTACATGACAAACACATAATGGCATGCTGGTGAGCAACTTCATCCTCAGTTCCATCAGAAGGGGAATGATTTGAGGAACAACATTGATGTGCTCATATGCCTACTTTGAGACTCCAAGACAATGCCTAGGAAGAATCTCTCCAGCACACTAATTGCTGATGTAGACACAAACAGTTTTTCAAAGAGAGTCATTAGTAACTTAGGTTTCAGTTCCAACCAGGCCCATAAGAATAGCTTTGATAAAGGCATCTTGGAGAACTTGAAAAATCTCCTACCTCCTCATCTCTTGGCCTGATCCTGAATATTGCTTGGCCTGCCTGAACCATCTCAGTTGCCCTGAAAAATGTATTTTGCCTGTTGTAACATCCTACTGCTTGTCAGTGTTTTTAACCTCTGACTAAGCTTCTGCAGAGGCAGCCTCGGTCAACTCAGTAATTCAGCTTTGTTGTTTCTCTTCTCCCCTGCCTCAAATCAGAAATAGGCATTTGTGTTCTATCACTGATATGAGTGTTGGAGCACTGAGGAAGAGACTCAGTGCTGAAGAGTAGTCCTTTTTTTACATGCAGGGCTGGAATCTAATTCAATACAACTCCAACTTCTTTAATTAAGCAATATTTTAAACTTCTTTCACAAGACTGTCTTTTCAGCTGCTCCTCCTGTACTATTTACTAAAGCATGGCTTTGCAGACAATGTAACTGAAAAATCAGATTCCTGTTCCTGAGCATCTTTCAGACTAGAACATGAAATTAAACTATTTGATGAAAATTTTTCTGAAATTCACAGTCCCACACATGGAGTAGCAGCAAGTGAAGAAATACTAAGCTTGCATTTTAAGAATGGTAGGCAGAGGAGAGGAATAATCTTCCTTAAGCACTGGTATCTTATTTTAATTGAATTAGTGTTTAAATACTGTAGTGATGCATTTCCAGTACTGTACAGGAAGACAAAAGGTTAATAAAGCCATTTAAAAGATTTTGCTTTTTTTGTGAATATCTGAGTGGTGCCAGTTTCCATTGTAAATAAAATGTATTCCAGATACAGCAATATATATGCCATAATATTGGTAAAAGTTGTGGAACAAAAAACTGTAAAAATAAAAAACCCCACACATCTATATAGAGCGTGTTTCATGAGAACAGTGATGCAGCATGGCATGCCATATAATGGTATTTCATTGGCTTTAAAAAACCTCTCATATCAGACAAAGAACAGTGGAGATCAGGATTGTTCAATACCATCAGAATATCTTGTTCTTACGCATACATGCCATGTTCTTTCAATGGAGAAAGTCAAACTGCATTTTGATTGTTGTTTGTGATTTGGAGGTCAAAAGTTAGGGCTTTGTACTACATTCACTCTACAATGGCAGGTGAGAGCTCAGTAGTTCTGAAACAAAATAAAAATATCTGAGGTCTTGTAAGCACCTATAACAGAAATGGTGCTACACCCAATGCTGGAGTTAGTTACTATATAATGTATTACAGAACAGTACCTATTCCAGTAAAGTTTACCTTTATTTTTATCATCTCATTAGGAAAATTTATTCAGGGGCTCTTAGGAATAGAATATATACAATATACCTAATTATATAATATATGTGTCCCTTACTGGTTTAGCTCTTTATGTGCAGCTTCATATTGAAGCATGTAGTTGAAAATACACTGTGAGCACAAGAAAATGCATCTCTGAGAGGTCATTTAACTTTGTTGTGTAAGATGCAATGGACAGTTTAGACTTCTTCCCAAGACCAGAAGGAAACAATGTCATCGGTCTGTGTGTAGGAGAGTGACTTCTCAAATATGTGTTCTAAAATGAACATGCATTCGTGTTTTTTCTTAAGAAATCACCTTCATGTTGGGGGCTTGCATCCAAAATGCTTTTAAGACTATAAAGCTTAGAGAAGGCTATTTAAAAATTTCCACAATTGATTTCCATGAGCTTTGGAACAGGTCCCTAATGGCAAGATTATGAGTTTTTATACATACTGTGATTTCCAAGTGCTGCTATCCTGATTCATTCTGCTGCTTAAATCTGCTGGGAACAGGCCCGTGCCATGCCAAGCTCCCACTTTCCTACATGAAATGCTTTCAAATAGCTTTGTTTCAAGAAGAATATTATTAAGTTTTTAACAGCCACTCGTGGATAACAGCAAAGTAGCTGAAGAGCCTTGACAGTTTGAAAATTATATTCTCATAGAAAATAAGCAAGAAAGTAAATGTTTCAAAACATTTTATATGTGTGGAAACCATAGAACGTAATTTATTTTGAATCTTGATTATAACAACACTGCCAACATAACCATTTCTACTTAAATTAAAAAGAATGTTTGCTAGTCAGAAGGGAAATTAATCATTAAAGAGAGGTTAGATCCTGTACTGTGAATACAAGGTGCATTTTATCACTTTTTCCAATATGTGAGGGGGTTTCTGATCAGGTGAATTCATGCTTGCTTAAGATCTTGAGAAGAGATGTGTATGTAGGGATTAGCAAGGAACAGGGAACAGTATGAGCTGGCAGAGAGGAGAAAATGGGGACCTGCGTTTGGGCCACAGTGTTTGGCTCAGCGAGAGCAGAGGGGTAGCCCCCATGCAGCCCACGGTGCATGGCTCAGGGTTCAAGGGGGCCTGAGCTCACCAACAGGGGCCAGCAGCTCCTATGGACTGGGCAGACAGCAGCTAAGCAAGGGAACATCGGAGCTCTGGGGAGGGTGACCAGGGCCAAGCACAGCCTGGTGATCGCCAGGCAGGTCCAGGGACAGGGAAGGATGTCGTTCGGTGTGTCCAGGTCCGGATCAGCAGGGCTATGGCCCTGCACAGGAGTGATAGCAATGCAGCAGGAGCTGTAGCTCAGGGCAGGGTGAGAGTTAGGCTGAGGTTGAAAGCGGCTCCCATGGGAAACTGCTGCCTGGGGCACTGTGCCTGAGACCGCCAAAGGAAAAGGGCTGCCACGACCTTGGCTCTGAGCTCCTGTAGCCAAACCTCCAAGATCTTATTGTGTACCTTGTCCAATTGGGTAGCTGAATATCAGCCTCTTAAATCCATGTTTTAGCAGTGGGGAACTGGGACTGATACTCTGAAGTGTTACATAGGCAGAAGCTTCCTAATAGAAAAAGAGCTGTATGAAGTCACCTTCATTTTGAATTATATTAAATTCTCTGACTACAGTCCTGCTCTACTAGCTGGGGGCAACACACCACCAAATGTCATAGCTGCGAATGCACATTTGTTTGTTGATTGTGCCTTGGTGTTTTCATTGAAAGACTGATTGGAACCATATGGCTATGAGACAGGACATTGTCAGGTCAGGAGACCTGGATGCTCAGCTTAGCTAGCTGCCAGACTGTACCTATTAACTCTGTCTGTGCCTCTTTCTCATCCTACAGTTGGATAACTTGACTGTTTACACATTAAGCTCTATTGGGCAGGGCTGTCTTGCCTTGTGCTATGGCATCACAATTTCTGCTGGCTGCCTCCAGCATGAACGCAAACAAATAATGGTAACAAACAACTCTGCTAGCCTCTTGAACCCTTAAACTCTACTTCATTCTTAAATTAAACTGGTTTGCAAAGGCTCTTTCTCAGCAAGATAGGTTTACATGCATGATCTTCCTTTATAATAAATGTAGAGATAGTAAAATATATACGATTTAGGTTTTAAAAATAGGTTACATAATAATATCCATATTCTGATTGGTTTAATAGTAAAAAGTTTTACCCAGAAAAAAGTAATAAGCATAGCTTTAATCACAGTAAAGCATGAAAGTAACCAGCTCCTTCTCTTGTTTTTATCCTCAAAGATGCAGTCTATTGACAGTGGTCCATGCTCTTGTCCTGGCACAATCATGTCCTACACCAAAAATTGCCAAATTTGGTGGTGGAGATGGTGGTAGGAGTAACTCCTGGTTTCCTCAACTGCAATTCCTTCATTTGCTCATGCTGCATGTCTCCTTTTTCCTTTAGCCCTCTGCTCACAGTGTCCTCTACTCTATCCCTGCACCCACAAACCAACTAATCCACTGTATACTCCTCTTCTTTCCAATCCTCAGTCCCTCCAGCAACCTGAGACTGTGTTAGATTGCAGCCTTCAGTATGGTATGCCTATTTTGTCTGTGCACAGCTGTGGCAGCTCCCAAATCAAGCCTGCTTAGAGTCCTTCAGAGGAATCAGAAAGTGCATACTTTGCATATGCTGTATGAGCCTGCACACAAATAGTTGGGAGCTATTTGTGCAGTCTTATAGTTCAGACATGTACCACAATTTGGGAACAGCTGTGGCATATAACACAGTAACAATTCCTGTTCTACAGAAACACCTGTAACATAAAAATGGAAGAGGTTAAACCATCAATTTGCGAAGCTCAAAGCCTCCATGATGATAGCACCAATGAAGCTCCTTGGTGTTAAATGCAGCTAGGTTTTATCGCTCTGAAATATCCTGATCCAGATCCTAGTCTGTTAGTAAAGTGCCCTACAGTCTTCCTTAGGAATTGGTAATTCATTTTCAGAGCACTGCTTGGGCCAGATGTCCTTTCCTTTAAAGGAGATTATATCACAAGTGATGCCTCTTTCTCTGTAGCAAAGCACTGATTTTTCTGGAGCAGTATCCTCCATTCACAGTCTGAAAGAGAGTATGAGAGCTGCTCAGATGAATGGAATGTTTTCAAAAGACTATTCTGAAAATCAAGCTGCCGTTTTTGTGAGTGCCTAAAACAGATGTAGAAGCCCAACACTTGGTATCCAAATTAGAGAATTTTCAAGTAGTAGTGTTAGTGGTGTATATTTTGATGTTGGGTTGACCTGAAGAGATCTCTTTGCCTTGTCCCAAAGCATCCAGTTAAAGTGACAGCTAGAAATGGTTTACTTGGAGGGCTCTGCTGGTTCTACTGATACCAGAATGTTGCTCAAGAGCCTGAAGGGCTCCCCTACTCTTCCCTGAAGAAAGAAAGAAAAACATCTAACATAGATGCCAGCTAGTATTTTCTTCTGCCACACTGCAGGCTTTGTAGTTTATGACACTGCAAAAGAATGAAACAGAATTTCCTTAGGGGCTCTGCGACTTGGAATGGTAAGTGGCTGTTCTGGGCATCCTTCTGACCTAAAATCTTATTAAATAGAAATTACAAAGGACTTGTTCCTTATATTCATATGTCCCAGTGTTCCTGTCACTATGATACTTACCATGTGGGACTTTCTTTAGAAGTATAATAGTTAGATGACAAATACTTCGTTGTTCACTTCTAGTAACAGACAGTATGGGTAAGGCGTAAAAGCCAGAAAACAATGTGAAAAAATACTGAATAAATGCAAAATGAAAGAACTATATTGGAAATTAAGTCCTCTGATTAATTAATAAAAGATTTCTTAAGACATTCTTTTAATAAATGTAATGCCGTTTTGACTGCTACAAGACATGCTTCATTTCAGTTCTCTGGTGTTCATTGTTTAAAAATGTACTCATGTAAGGAAATGAAAACATTTTTGAACAGAAGCAAAATCATAGTTTCATTGCATAATTGGAACACAACAGATAATTAAATCTTCAGTAAATTAAGTGCAATATTTTGATGTCTAGATAACACCCCATTGTATCCTGAAGCTGCTGTATTTCGTTTCTGTGCAATCTGTCTTCCTTTCCATAATATTACAATAGTGTGTTCTGTCTCCATTACTGTACAATATGCCCTCTTTTTTTTAAATGGTGTCTTGAGGTATGATGTCATCAGAACTCATAATTTCATTGCACCCTCTTATTAAATTGGCTTCCAGGTGTTTAAATATTTGTGATATGCTGCATAATCAGCATTTGCAATATTTGCCTTAATCTTATTTGATTTTTTTTAAATCATTCCTGTCATCACAAGGTAAGATATTGCAGCACACAGCAAAAGCTGTGTAAAGTACCATTCACTTCTTGAGAACTGGAGTAATGTTTTTTCCAGTGCTTTTTTGTTCAGTTACATTTATTTTGCTGAATGGTGTATATGAAAATATTTAAACCATAATTCTGCCTTTATATGCTGATTTTAAAAATTGCTACAAATTTGCAACATGTTATTAACCAGAAGATGGCATGTTGTTTTCCCTCGCTCCTTTTTCTTTCTTACTTATTAACAACTACCTTTCTCCTTTTTCTGTTGTTTCAGTTAAAGGATCAAGAAAGTTAAGTCTGCCAACAGATCTTAAGACTGATCTTGGTACGGTAGGCGAAAGCCAACAGCTTTAAACTTCCTTACATTCATTGGCAAAACATTTTACCAACTGATTCATGAGATAACACAATAACCTTGGAGGCTTTGTCTGAAAAGGCTTTCTAAAAACCACCTATTAACCCATACAGTTCTGTTGGCAGCTCTCAGCGTTTTGCTCGTTTAATATTCATTTCTTTCATGTAGATACATTTTGCCAGTCATTACACACTATGTGTGTAATATTTTATTAGGAAAAGGCTCCAGAACTTTTTACACACTTGAGCCGTTATAACTGGTTGTCAGTGATGTTTATCTCTGCCTATAACACCCAATGCATGTGCTAGTGTATTTTCTTTGTTTGATGTACAAATTCCATGCCACAACAGTGATAAGATGGTTGAACATCTATATTTTATGGTGTCTTTGAACTTCTGAGAAGTCAGATCAGAAATCAGTCATTTGTGTCTCAGTCCTCTCCCTGAGATTACCTCAGCCAACTGTGTTAAGTACACAGTTTGCTGTAACCTTTTTCTCAATTCTTCTTTAATATTTCAGTGGAAATGCATAGTGAGAGCAGAAATTCCACCTCAAAAAACCTAAAATGAAAATTCAACATCTTGAGTAACCTAAAAATGTATGGGGCAGATCATGTCGTCTTAAATACCCACGTAAAGGGGATTGCTCCTGGCATTTGGGTTGGAATGTGTGGTTCACACGCAGATTTTTATAATTGTTTTTAAATATTCTCAGTTTCAAAGAGTCCTTTCTAGTTTTGCTCTCATGGGAAGTTTCTTGTGTAATCTGACTGAAAAAGCCGTGTAGCCATGCCTCATTACTTTGAGTGTCTTTTTATAGATAGAAATAAAGTTGGATCGTATCCTTGCATAATGCAGCTGAACTTAATTTCTGTAACTAGGAATCATGTATTTCTGTCACTAGGAATCATGTCCAATGTATTAACCAATGTAGCGCTGTTCCCCAAGGCAAAAGTCAGGGGAATAAATATGTCTTCCACATTATAAATGACTGAGGAACTTGGAAAATTGCTAATAGTTCCTGATAAAGAGTCAATAAATAAATGTTGAAAAATCATTCGGAAATTCAATCCGGATTGTGCAGATTTCAGTGTAGAGAGTGATTTAATTGAAATAACTTTATCATTAACAGTGATGTTTGAGAAACTAGGAATGTAGGGATACACACAAAAAAAAAATTTGCAGTGGAAAACTGTAATACTCATAATACTCCAAAAAGGTAAAAAGAGTGATGTAGGCAGCTATAGACCTGTAAAGTTAATATCACTAAACAAATGGGCAGCTATTAAGGGGGAAGGTGAATACTTAGATTATCAAAATAGCCATAGGGTAGGACCTAAGGCTAAACTGTATTCTGCAGCTCAGACTTCTTTTTGTTAGTATTATTAAAAATATGTAATCTTGAAGGACGCATAGCATGAAATGGATTTAGATCCTGAATCATAACACAAGAAAAAGATAAATTTTATCTCTAAAAGACTGGATTTATAGTTTTTTAGAAAAGCAAGAAACAAACCAGTGTAACTAGAAGTGGCGAGGGCTTTATTGTGTAATGTAAAAAAGTTGCGTATCAGAGAAAAACTGCCTCATCATCGGTTTTCCAGTAATCATGTTTGGAGCTGGACAATATTGTAAGCATAGCCTAAAATATATTGACAAATTGAACGCAGATTTATGGGTTTTTTTTTAAAAAAAAAAAGAAACAAAAACCCAACAAACCACCAAAAAACCCCCAAACAACAACAACAAAACCTGCACAGAACCCCAGGGACTGGGAAGCAGGACAACCTTGTACGAAAGGAAAGCTGTAAGAGTTAAACAAATTCAACCTAAGAGCATAAGAGGCATGATGATCTATCTTAAATGTATGACATATGTAGGGAAGTTTGAAGATTAATAGAATGCATAATCCTGTCTGTGATTTTGATTTCAGAAGTCATCTTTCTACCATTCCTCTATTTACCTGTACTCATTATTTTTTTAATAATGTAGAAGAAGTTAAGTATAAACTAAAAATAAGTTTAAGAAGGTCTGTTTCAACATCTTGCAGAAACTAGTGGAACTCCGTTAATTTCAAAAGCTTCATACACACCAAAAGGTATTATCAAATTGTCACTTAAGCATTCTGTTTGTTGTTACTGCCACTGCTATTGAGTACCCTGTACTCACATTACCAAGAAGTCTTGTGGATTGCTAAGGGTAAAGCATGTGGAAGCAGCATACAGTGTACGAGCTGGCAGATACTCATGGCTAATCAACTGCAGAGGAAGGTTTTAAAAACAAACCAAAAGAAAACAACTTTCTGCAGTTATCCTTCATGACTGTGTTAGAAGGTCAGAAGATTCCTGTTCATTATTCTAGCCATTAAAACTGTGCTGATTTATAGATTGCTTAGTTTACAACAGATTGGAAAAAGCCTCTCTCAATGTAAGGAGCTAAATTTAAATGAGAGTTCCTGGAAAAGGTGATGAATAATGTCTGCATTTCATTTACTTCTGCTCCAAAATGTCCTGGCTACACTGTCAGAGCTCTTAGAGATTATTTATCCACTGTTTGGCCATTGCCCGAGATTGTACCCATAGTCTGCATATTCAACGGATAACAATACTCTCCGGCCCACACTTCTTGTAAAGATATTCGAGTCACTACTTTCAAATGATAAGATATTGCACATCCATCCCATTGGCTCTGGCTCATAGCTTTTTACAGAGTGCTGATAGATCGCCTCCTCTCAGAACTGACTGCAGCTAATTGGGAAATACATTAGCATTTGGCAGCTTAGAGTTCTGCTCCCTTCTTAGGATCTGGCTCATGTAATGTCCTTGCTTTCACTTTGCTTTGAATTGTAGTAGTAGAGGTTAAGTAGAAGTTAAATCCATTTCAGGTGGAGGTGCTGCCAGTACTGAGAATTGCTTTGGGAGCAGTTTGCTAGCATTTAAGGGAATAATGTGTGATCTGATGACTCAGAGTGTTCTAGTTAAACCTTGTCAGGATTGTAATGACTTAAAGGTACTTTGGGACTCCATTTTGACGCTTGTATGACTGATAAAGTTGACCTCAGCATCTTTTTACTTTGATGTACTGATTATTATCTATCCTTGCTGGAGAACTTGTCACCTGTGGATGCCATATCTCCACACAGAAATGTAAGAATATGCCATATGTGGGGATACATTCAAACTTCTTGACAGTTTTAGCTACTGCAGATCAAAGTAACCCAATGTTTATTTGAGTTGGCCAGAAGGAAGATGTGACATTACTGTTGCATGTACTGTACAGCTTCCCTGTTACCCTTCAGAGGCAGTTCTAAATTATAGTATCTTTATTCCGGCCCACACTTACTGTTTCCCAGTCTTCTGAAAAGATCATCTACATTTCCGTGCCCTGTTGCAGTGAAATGAATTATGGGGATAATCCTAATCTAATTTAATTAAGTGGAGAATCTAGGATATATCCAGACATATACTACTACTTTTGTATGAGAGTTTTCTAACTTTTCTTTACCAGCCACTTTAAGCATCAGCTTGTATTTTTCTTTTAGGAAGTATTTATGCTCATTTCATTAAATGCTTTCAAATTTTCCAGGTGATCACAGGGAGCTAGATAAAAGTCCCAACTAAAGATGGAGATACTTGGTAACTGCTGATTTTTATTTAATTGCTAAGAACAGATAGTTTCACTGTAAGATTTTATGCTATCACCTAGACTTTATTAGCCAAAGAACAAAGGAAAATGCAAATAGACAGACATCTTTTGTTTCCTCCTGCTAAGCTGTGATCTTCAAAAAGTTAATATAATTTCCTATGCTTTCTGCAGATATTTATAAGCAGTGAATGAATTCTTTACCAGGTCAGAGTTAATGTCTCCCATTTTAGACAGCAGTGGAAAACTAGACAAAGTACCAAATAAGCTCAGGTTTTTTCAAGGATTTGACAAATGTCTTCTGATGCAGAAGCCCAAAAACTTTAATTCTGAAAGTTGACTTCATAAAATGCAATTGTAGAGGTCAGACAAAGGAGCTTTGGTTATAACTCCATATTCCATTTTGTCCATTATGAACGAGGTTTGTGGAATCTGTTTGACTTTTCTTTCCTTAAAGATTTATGCATGTTGTAATAGAATTATAATATGAAAACATCCACCATTCCATGCCTTTGTATTGCATTGCAAGGGAAGTGTAACTTCCTGGATGCTCCCAAGCCTGTGAAACAGTACCTGGATATCATGAAGAAGACCTCATTTTTATTTTAAGGATGAGCAGTGGGGTTACAGCAATTCTTGCTTTACCCTTTCAAAGTAGTTTACAGCAGACATTAGGCACTGGCAAAATTTTGAAGCTTTTAATCTGTTTTTGCTTACTGCTGCATTGGACAAAGTGGTAGATGTTAAGTGGAGCATTCTGTACTAGTTTTTCTGGATCTGTAATTCTGTTTACAATGCTAAAGAACATTTAAGAAATTTTGAAATTATATGAGTTGCTTTCCTCCATGGTCTGACATTTTTAGAAAATGCAGTTCAGACATCCAACTGTAACAATGCTTTTCTTGAACTGCTTGGCAATATACATTGAAAATGATGTATATTTTTACATGCAAATGATTTTATGGACTGTCTAGTGTGTGTCTCCTTCCCGAGGGTAAAGTAATTTCTGTTCACTTTTCAGTCTGAAAATACCAGCTAAATTAAGGAATCATCTGAACTCTGCTTGTAGTTAGAATCATGGAATAATTAAGGTTGGAAGGGATCTCTAGAGGTTGTCTAGGCCACCACCTTGCTCAAAGCAGGTGTAGTTAGACCAGGTGAGTCAGGGCAGTATCTGGTTGAGTCTCGAATGCATCCGAGGACAAGGGGTCCACACCCTCTCTGGGCAACCTCTTCTTGTATTTGATCATGCACACAGGAAAAACATTCTTCCTAATATTTAACCAGAATTTCCCGTGTTCCAAGATGTGTCCTTTGCCTCTCCTCCGATCACTGTGCACCTCTGAGAAGTGTCTGGCTCTGTCTTCTCCGTATCTGGGATCAGGTAGTTTCAGACAGCAGTAAGGTTTCCCCTCAGTCTTTTCTTCTTAAGGCTTAAAACCCCTGAGTTCTCAGCCTCTCCTCTTACATCATGTGTGCCAGCTTCCTTACCAACTTGGTGGACCCTTGCTGAACTCATGCCTGTATGTAAATATCTTACACGTAATGAGGAGCCCAAAACTGGGCACAGGACTTGAGATGCAGTCTGACAAGTACCAAATAGAGGGGAAGGATTACATCCCTCAAGCTGCTGGCTGTGCTCTTGCTGATTCAGTGGAGGATGCAGTTTGCCTTTTTTTGCTGCAAGTTCAATCACTATTAAGATGGGCTGGACTAAAGTCTTCCACTTTTACAGAAATAGTTTTAAATGTTTGGCCTCTCTGCAATTTCACATTTTCAGGTTTGGATTTTGATATTCTGTAGCTAGAACCCTACTAGACGAAAGTCTCTTTCACCTCCTGAAGGTCAGGTGTATGACAGCACCAGTTTCTTCCTTAATTAAATAAGAGAAGGTTTATGGTCAAACATTTTTAAAAGAGAACTTATATTAACAAATATATTAGCACTCTGCCAGTCTAAATAACTGGAATTTAAAAAAGCAACAAGAGCTGACCAGCAGGTTAACTCTGTCAGCTGTTACAGCAGAACAGGCATGTGCTGTGTGGTTATATTTCAAATGCAGAAAGGGGCTGTGTTCTGAGTTCTAATGCTTCCAGATTTAAAAACAAACAAACAAAACTGATCTATATGGGAGATTTAACAAGCAAGTAGTTCAAAGGAAAGGTAAGTGCTTAAAATTATCAAAATGGTACCCTAACTAAAATGTTTATAACTGATACAGTTAAATGTAGTCATGAAGGAAAGGCAGTAGAATTTGTTAGCTGAAACAACAAAACAAGAAGTAAAGATCATCCTACATTTAAGAGTTGATAATAACAAAATGATAGGCAACTGTTAGACTCACAATGTAATAGGTATTCACTGTTCCTAAGTTCTCTGTTTTTTACTTAAAGAAGAGTTCCTTACTGATGACTCTCAAAGGTAAGTAATTTTCCACTCCTTTCAAGCAATGCAAACACATATGTAGTATTCTTCCATTCTGTGGTCTCTGTACACTTCTCAGGTTGTAATTCTCTCCAGCAGTCAAAATCTGGGGCTACACAGAGCCTGGACCCAGAGGTCCTCTATAGTAAGTAACTTGCATTGGGATTGAGCGCTCACAAAGGCTGTCATCTGTAGGCAGAGACTCAGGCATGAGACAGATGGTCCTATCACCTTGTTGAACTTAAAGCAACATCCAAAGTCTTAGTAACTGACCTATGTGTACAAGCAGAAGAATATTTAGAAAGTAATAATTTTCCATGTGTAATTATTTTGACAGCAAAGTGATAACAAAAGAAGGATAAATAAGAATTCGGAATTGGAAGTTATCAACTATAAAATCTTTTTTTTCAGCATTAAATAAGAATGAACAATTGTTACTAGTTTATTTATTACAATAACCTGGTATGAAATCTGTCAAAAATCTACAGTGCATGTTATAAAGGTTGGAAAAACTTGGAATTTTTTTTTTTTTAGAATTGTTTGATTGCTGTATAAAAATTATGTGTAAACTTAATTATATTTGGAATGCCTTATTTGACCAAGTCTGTGCCTTTTTCTGTTGAGTATTTGCAAGCAAATTATTTATATGTTAGCATCTCTGGAGTGGTGCTAACTCAGTTGTTTCAGACATTCTTATCTTTAGTTAAAACCAATGATTTTTGGGAAATCGAGAGGAGGAATCTCTGAAGAATCTTGTTAGAATAGACTACAAACACTTTCGTTGTAATTATCTTACATTTTGTTCATTCATTTCAGATGGAAAGGTGGATTTTTGTTTAGAAAGTCTCTAGCTCATATGTGTCATGCTTTATTTTTGTCATTTTCAAGTTGAAAAAATGTTTGCTGTCCAAACTCTTTGAAGAATTTTTCATTTTCAGAAACACAGAATTAAACCCAGATTTTTCCATCTTGAAAATACAGGTGCAATGCTACTACTAGGGCGTGCTCGGGACTAGTTGTTGATATCCTAAGTGGTCTTGTGATTAATCCACTCTACTTGCATGTTTGAGTGTTGTCCTGTGCAGCTCAGGATGTATCCTGTTTCATGCTTGTGTTTCAGAATTAAATCACATTTTCTGTCTGTGTTTTCCTGTTTATTGCACAAGCATAGCAACAATTTATGTTACATTATTCTGTTGAGGCACACTGAGTGCTGCGTACTTTTTGAGACAGTCAGTCCAGTAGTGTAGTGTTATATGAACAATAGAAGTTCAGCAGAGGAATCTGAGGAGCAGAGTTATATCCAGGCAGTCCAAAATTTTCCCACTGTTCTCAGGGAACAAAGCTGGATTTATTTTTAGATTTGCACTGCCAGGTTTGGTTTTTCAGATATGATAATGTAGAGGTGATGTTATGACATGTGGTAATATATGCTTAGTGTTCTTCATTTGGATAGTGTTTATTTTTTATTTTGGTGTCATTGTTCGTAACTGCAGGCAATAATACTAGTTTTAAAGGGGGCTCTGACAGTGAGAATACACTTAACGTTTTTAACCACTTCACAGTATTTTATTTCCCTGAAAAATAAATCTGTTCCCCCTGCTATCAAAAAAAAAAAAAAAATGATGATATCTAGGATCATGCACATGATAGGAGTTCATTACCAGAATAAGAATACCATTATATTACACAAGCAGAATATTACAATGACAGCACGTTATACTCTTAGTGTGGACCTAAATGTACTAGCAATATGACTGCCAATAGGACAATTCATCCTTCCTCTTCAAACTGATGAAGACGTGATGGTAAATGTACACTTTTGCTGGCAGTACATCTGTACGAACCTCTTCTGCTAGGGCTCACGCCTCCTCTCCTGCCTGGCTGACAGAACTGCACCAAGAGAAAATTGTGATCCTGACTTTGTAAGGGATTTTCTTTTAAGAATAATTTGTGAAAAGTTTAAGGTGTCAGTCTATATTCTCACTAATGAATAATCACACTATTTTTACACAAATTTTGGTTATTTTACATGCAAACCTGAGACTGTTCTTCGGGCCATTTGTACAGTTATGAGATCTCTTTTTTCCTTGATTTAAATGTGTATCTCTTTGTTATGTAAAGAAAAAAGGTTAGTCACACCCATAATTGTTATCCAAAATCTAATTTATTGGTAATACACAAAAATCCCCCAGTGGAAACAGATGGACTTTTCCTTCCTTTAATAGCAGAGATTGTATTCCTCAACATTTGTTGAGGAGGTTCTCTGAGACTCATTTTTCAGGTTCTTTCTGCTCCATATTAAAGCATATCTCTCTCGTCCTCTTGCCTGCTCTTTTATTGATTATTACCTTACAACTTAGGATGATGATATAATACTTCTAATTAGTCATATTTAAATTCCTTTGTTCTCAGCCTCTCTCAGATCATTATTTAAGAACTAGTTTTCAGCTAGTTTTTCTGTGCGAATTTATCCCTTTGTTAGAACTGAAAAAAATGGTTAGCCTTATTTTTTTTATTATGTCTAGTGTAACAAACTTACTAGGCAGCAACTGCAAATGCATGTTTCTCCTTTCTTACTGACTTACTTAAATAATTTGGTTTTAACAAGAATTCAGCTTTTCACTGGTAAATCGTTGGTTCCTTTTGCTTTTTGTAAAGGTCACCAAGTAGTTTAAAACAGTTGTATGACAAGGCAGGTTGTGTAAACTCATACATGTTACTGTGTGTAAATTAAAATCAGCATGTGTATATATATAATACACTCCCAGTCTGTGTAATACTACTCAAAAAAAGTAGATTTATTTGAGGCTTTCCAGCAGGCTTGCTGCTGTCATCTTACGCATTGCATCTCTCTTAAGGCACCTCTCAGTAGTTTCGTCAAGTTCACAGTAACTAATGTTATTTCTTTGGTTCTTCTTAATCTCGTCATCTCACTGGTATTTTGTGTGACACACTGGCCTTCCATCCTGCATAGTTCTGTTTCTTTTTTTGAGCAGTTTTTGGCATGCACACTGCACTCAATGGTGCTACTGTTTGGTAACAGGGATAGCTAAAGCATTTTTAATTCGTATGGGTAACGCTATGAGCCCAGACAAAGGCAAACATCCAGGACGTGCACTGTAGAAGCAGCATATGGAGAACAATAGAGAATTTTATGTCATGAACTTCTCTTTCATATATTTTAATACATCTTAGATACAATGGGTTACTAGCTGCTTTATTAAATCAGCAGAGTTAAATTAGTATAAAATGGACTAATGTATTGTAGGATGGGGTAATCTGCTATGATTACTTCCAATGGCTTGCATGAGCCTTACATTTTTAAATTAATGAACAGAGTAGCTACAAACTGAGCCCTGGCTATTTAGCTCCCTATCCACAAACAGGAGAAAAGGCTGCCGCCCTGGCAGAGTGGGATGGCTGTTACACAGTCTGGAGACTGCTTCAAGGATAAACTTCTCTGAGCCAGGATGCTCGAATATAGTGCGTTAGTAACTCTGGTACTTGCTACTTGAATCTAGGAGCACTAGAGAATATCACGTGAATTCCCTTGATCTCATGAGCAGCAGCACCCATGGGAAGGGGTAGGAGGTGATGGCAAATGCAGTGGTATTTGGGTCTTTTGGGTAGAAAAGAGAAGGGGGCTTTTTGTGCAGTGCTTTCTCCCCAAGCCACTATTCTCTGCCTTTTCCAGAACAAGAGTGAGTTAGGAGCTGTTGCACTATTGCATCAACAGCACAGAGCAATCCATGCACTGCTGCTTAAGTACCAGTGTTAATGTCTCTGATATTAACTGGTGCTCAGTATCAACTGATATTTCTGATATGAGAAAAGCCCCAGTGACCAGATGACAAAAGCAGTAAGCCAGCAAGGAAAAAGTTAAAATGTTGTTCTTCCTTGCAAATTGAAGAAAGCTGGAAAAAAAACCCAGGTTTTTATAGGCCTCCTTTATCTGTTCTTTTTTTTTTTGGAAGACATCTGTCATGGCAAAGGAGGATCAGGTGACTCGAGTCTCAGAGGGCTAGTAAATCATTGCAGTCATTTTGGCAAAAGGTGATATCTTGAGCATTCTCACAGTCTTCCTTAGGAAGTATACTGTAGGAAACTAGTATTGGGTTTTTTCTTACCACTTTTCTTGCAGAGTTCTTTTTTTATAAGACAATATGATAAGGAATGCTTTCTTAAATACTACATAGCCTTTCTTTACAAGCGTTTTGTATCACTGAGCTTATACCATAAAAAATGTGAGAAATTAATTTTTAAATACATAGGATTTTTTCATAGATTTGGGTGGTCTTTATCTGCTTGATTCTTATCAACTTCTCAGCAAAAACATTGCAGTCATACTTCCCATAATTATATTACTCTTTGTACAAAGTCTTTTTGTTTTTACTAAGGTTTGAAGAGCTGCATTGCTCCTTGTTGTATACATTTAAAAAATAATAGTATCTAATCAGAAGAACAGAAGAGTGTTAAAATACAGAAAACTCTGTAGCTGATCACTGAAATCCCTCTTCTGCCCATTGTTGTAGCACTCATTAACATGTCACCAACTTCATACCTGAAGGGATATCCCTGCAACTTCTAGGATGAAGCCTGGGTTTTTTTTTTTACATAGGAACTGGCTTTGCTTATTTGGAAAGGCATTGTCAAAACAGCTAAAGGGATTTAGGTGCCCAGATCCAACTGATTGTTTTTATTTCATTTCGGCCTTTGAAGGTAACTGAGACAAGCAAGCATACTAAGAGAAACATAGCAGCGTTTCTGTTAAAATTTGGCATAGTGCATAGGCGTTTAGATGAATTGTGCCCATTCTGTACAATGTTCAGGGAAAGGGACTAACAAATGTTGTTGATGTTTCTATAGAATATGATTCTTTTTTACTCTGTTATGTTCCTCACCACTCCTTAGGATCCCCCTGGAGATAATTAGATATCATGCTGAAACTCCTTCACACAAACTGAATCTTGAAGAAAGGAAGCAGCTGGATGAGGATGTGTCTGTTGCTGAGTTGAACAGTCAGCCTATGCCCTTGAACAAAGCCCCCGATCTCAAAGGAATTACTTCTGAAATATATGAATAGTTCCAGCATATTATGCAAAATTCCCCAACTATAAGTTAAATGAATCATCCACATCAGTTTTATATCTACTGTTACCTCAGTTAATAGCTATGTATTAAGAAACATGATAAGAATCATGAAAGTTGTGTCTCCTACAGAGCCATCTCATTATGAAGTACAGATATTAAATTGCTTTCTAAACTATAATTCTGAACAATTCTTTCCAGTTTTGTTCATTAAGACTGAGCTACCTTCACATGGAAAGGACATGACTTACACATTGGAAGACTACATATAATAGCACAGTATATGCTGTATTCAGTATAGAATCTGTTTTATCATCTGAATATAGAAATAACTTTCAATCATGTACAGTGGAGCTATTGTGGCATGGTAACCAAGAAATAAATTTATCTTGGTATATTAACATTCATCTTTTCCTTGGATACAATACAAATCAAGGAGAGTTAACCAAATATGATACCTATATACAGAATCTTAAAGACTAATCTAATTCTCAGATATAAATAACCTGACATTTAAAATGAAGGCAGAAACTCCAAGCTTGTCCTTACCTGTAGTATTGAGCTTCCATAGTTTTAGACAGAAATACTCAGTGTGCTTGCACACGTCTGAATTTTTGTTATGCTTAGTACCTGCTGTTTACTTAAATTCATAAGTATGAATTACCTGCTGACCAAAAATAATTTAATTATACCTGGGTGTGTATCCTTTCATATGTTGAGGGGAAAATTGCGTTCAGTAATTCTTATATTGCCTTACCCAATATGAGAGGAAGAAAAATATTGCATGAATGCTTTATAATCCAGTCCAGCCCACTCTGATCTAAGCCTTGACCAGTGGATTGTTGTGGTTTGACTTTTTAAAGACCTGTTGCCAGTGATGAAGAACAGACAAATGTAGGCAGAGTTTAGAGCAGCCGTGTTTGGTTTTTCACCCCATCAGACAGCAGCATGTTCTGTGCTGATTGACCATGGCTTCTAGCAGGGATCCAAGGGCTCACCCACATATCTTTGGATCTGTAGCAGACAAATCAGTTGATCAGCAGTCAGTTTCCTTAGCAGTAAAATAGATCTATGTGGTATATAAAGAATAAAATACTTAGCAATATTATGGCTAATTTTAAAATTATCCCGAATAATGGCAGTTAGATGCCTGTTTCCTGCAGCTTTGAGTCAGGGAGGGAAGATGTCTAGCTTTAAGTTTTATCCTGTAGTAAATTACACTTGCAGTTCTTTATCAGAGCAAAAAGGAAAGATAGTGTTCAAATTTATATGGTATCTGTTAGGAGACACAACATCAGGGATGACAGTGTTACCAGCAGTATCTTGATAAATTGCCTGTACACATCAGTCAACAAAATGCTGTGGGACCTGCAGCTGTAAGAACATGTACCAGTTCTATGTCCCTTGGGTTTGTTTTTTTTTCAAAGTATACCTTAAAGATATGGTGAGTTATTCTTACGTATACATTCTGGGTTGGTAAAACAAATAAGTAGTTATTCTCAGAAGATTTGATTTAACCCGTTCTTAAATACCAGAACGTACATCTCTGCTCCATTCTGAATTTTGGGAGCTGGCACTTTACCTAGCACTTGTTGCATTCACTTTCCAGATCACGTGAATGGTCACTGTACAAGTCCAACGTCCCAGAGCTGCAGTTCCGGAAAACGACTTTCCAGTGCAGATGTCTCAAAAGCAAACCGCCGAGGGCCGGGGAGGCCCCCCTTCAGAAAAGCACAGTCTGCAGCCTGCATGGAGATTTCTCTCCCAGTCACCACAGAAGGTGGGTGGCAATGAATATTTTGCTAGGTATTTGTGAATTTCTCACCGGGAGTGAAAGCAAATAAGTTTAGCATGATCCTTGTCCTAGTCATTGCCCTGAACTGTTGTCTTCATCTGATTGTTTAGAATTAGAACAACCCCTGTGTGTTAGTGTTGTTACTAACAAGCCTGCTCCTGAGCTCTGTGCTGCCTAGGGGTGCGGTATGCTGAACCTCACTGAACTCTTACAGCCGTCGCCTCGCCTGTATGGATCGGGTGCTTTGTTCCAGAAAAGCGATTGTTCATAGCAGCTTATGTACAGTTATTGTGACAGCTAGTAGTACTAACATTTTAAACTCTCATTGTCTCTACTTATCAAGTCTGAAAACGAGTAAGATATTTTTAGAATGTGAGTTCAGGCTTTGCACATATATATATATTTATTTATTGGTACTGAAGACTTTATAAAATTCCACAATCACTGGTCACCATTTACAGTAAAATTATAGTCCATAATCTAATCAGTTTTTTGGATTTATAATAAGTTTCTTGCTTTAATGCTTGAAAAAAAAATATCTTCAAATCTTGATCTACCTGAGTGCAGAGTCTCGATGAAACTGAGATACAAAGTGGACCGTTCATAGCAATACATTGTGCTTAAAACTTAGAATAAGTCCATTTTAATTTCAGCAGTGCCAGCTGTTTCACTGAAGATAGTTTAAGCAGAAGCATTCAGCTGACATGTTCTTTTTCAATCTTGATAGAGTTCCACCTCTGCTGGTGGTGTCCTTCACCCTTGTCTCCCATGCTTCCAGCTCCTCCATGTTCTTGCCATAGAACAATGCATTGTCTGTGCAGAAAAGCTTGTCTATCAAAAACTGAAAAAGTATAGTATCAAAATAAATGATATAGGACTGTAGTGTTGGTTGTATTCAATTTTAATAATAGGTAAAAATTTAATAATATTTAAACAACAGAAATGATAGGTTTAATATTTTAATAATTAATTTTAACAATTAAGTCTTTTAAAAACCCAGATTTTAATTTTAATCAAGTTGCAGAATTATTTCCTAAGTGCCTAAGAGATAATAATCTCCTGTGGCTATTGTCTGGCCTGTAGCATGGCCTGAACCCCCCGTGATGCTGTAACGGAGAGGCAATTGACAATGCCATGACTCTTTCAGAATTAAAAAAAGAGATCTCATAACCGTACAAATGGCCCGAAGAACAGTCTCAGATTTGCATGTAAAATAACCAAAATTTGTCTAAAAGTAGTGTGATTATTTATTAGTGAGAATATAGACCGACACCTTAAACTTTGATTTATGAACAGCATTTACCTATTCATGGCACGCAGAACAAAGCATGGTCAGAGACTCTGCAAAATGACTGCACTCACTGAAGGTATTACCATGTTCCAGCTATGTCATTAGGACTCTGGTAGAAGTCACCTCCCATTGCCAGAGGCTATCACACCAAAACGGATACTGGTGCAAGAGAGATACTTTGAGTTGTTGATTTCTGCTGAAGTGCAGAAACATTTAGCTTAAACAGCTTTTTATATTGGATTAAATTATCCAACTCCCTCTGCACGAAAGCAAATGAGAAATGCCCACGTGATCTGCTTCTCTGACTTTACTAGACAAGTATTAACGTTCTGCAGAGGAACAGGGTCAAAAACTTGGGGAGTAGTGACGTTTCAGCTGACACTGCTGGTTCTTAAGTGACCAAGTATCTCTCCTTCAGGAGAATGTTACAGTATCATGGACTCTTCGAAGATTAAGTCATAGGCTGAACGGCAAAAATGTTAAATCGCATTGTAGGCTTTGTGTAACATATGACAAAGTGTAATCCTCAGCAATCAGTTATAAGAAACAGTCCTGTTTAAATACTAAACCTGCTATAAATTTGAGTTTTAACTGGGATTAATTAATGGCTCCTGTGTGAACATTATACTAAAGCAGATTTACAGAGCTCTGAGGTGTTTATAAATTCCTGTGCATAAGGGCAGTTTTCATCTGCATAATCACCATTTTTTCCTCCACATTAGTTATTGATGATGATCATAACATAACCCTTTCATCTACCTCTCTTTATGCACCACACAAATATGGTAAGTACCATTGTCATATAATAGCTCGTGGTGGAAAATATGTCACTGCCACAGTAGTTTCTATTGCTGTGTGGTTTTCTTCATCCTATGTAGTACCAAACTCTCTGGAATTCTTTTATGCAGATACTGCTGCAATATCAGCACTACTTGTATATAACCGGGCTACGGTACTACCTAATTCTTTTATGCTGCTGCTTTTATTTTTCCTTCCCATCCTCCCAGGGTAAGTAGGGTTACTGACAGGCAGAACTTACAACCCCCTAAGGACCCACTGACCCTTGTGTACAAAACATTTAGTAATACAGTGATACTTTTGATGGCGTGATGATGCTTTCTGTCTATCGGTATCATGAAAGATTCACTTTCTATTGTTCATCACTAATTATAATACCTGTCAATTTTAATATTAAAGTATATCTCTTTCTAGAGATAGTCATCTAACTTCCTTTCAGGGACAAGGAGTAAGTGACATAAAAAAATCCCTGTTTGAAAGTATCAATGGTGTCACTTCAATGGTATTAAAACTTTCACTAAGGTCAATGGAATGACTTGCAGGAAAGAGCCAGACAGTCTTTAGAGTAATTTACATTAACATGTAATATGATGGAGCATGGTTTGGGTTTGTCCTTGAATCTGTGGGTTTGTGTACAAGTCACCTTTCAGCAGGTCTATAGACTAAAATAATTATCTGTTTATTTATATTCTGTCATTAAAACAAAGCCATCTGTCCAACTTGGGTAAACTTTTTTTTAGATGCCTTTTGACTTCTAGCTGTACTAACTGATCTGTCTGGAATGACTGACATTCCACTGTTCTTCATGCATCTTGAATTTCTAGACATACTGTTTTGGCAAGTGGTTTGATTTATTTCTGAAGGTTTTTGTACTAAATAATATGGTGGAAGGTGGTATGATCCTTGAAAGATTTTTAAGCTGGGGGTAAGGAGGAGGGTGAGGGAGGGGGAAGATGAGAAGTTAAAGGGTTTGAGAAATAATATATTTAGAATAAGCATTGTCTCCAAAATGTGGAACTGGCTTTGATCAAAACCTTCTGGTTGGGCTGTTCCAAAATAAAATCAAAAAAATCTTCTCTGTGCTAAGAATTTATTGGCTACTTAGGAGCATATGCTGCAATAAACAATAGATATCTTCACAAGAAATTATATTTTTTTTCTTTTTCATATTCTCCTGTGATGAATCAAGATACATATTTTATGTCCTTGCTAGAGAAGTAGTATTTCAGGTTAGTATTTGGTAGGATTTTATTATTCCACCTGAGTAGAATTTTGATTAGAGATTGCTATCTCAGTAGTGTTAAGCACTTTTTATACTTTTTAAAAGAAAAAAAAAAAAGCCTTTGTGTGTGGGTGAATGGTTCTTACCCTTTCTTAGGCCTGTCTCTGAGGCACTGGTAACACCTGGAGATTTTTTCATAATGCTTCCAGTTCCTGCTTTTTACAACCTCTTCTAATTGATTTGATTAAAAAGATAATACATTTTGGTGACTAATTGTAAGTTATCTATTAGAACAATAAATCAGTCTTCTCTTGCATTGGATTTCAAAATCTATTTATTTAAATCTGATCTTTTGGTACAATAGGAACTGTATTTTCAGTAGTTTCATCAAGCGTATTTTCAAGCAACTTTCACACAATAAATTCTTCTGACTTCATTCCTGTTAGCTGATTGTCAAGATTTGGCTGACTCTTCCTGTTTACATGTGCAGAAGAATTTCTGATACAGAAAAGCATTTTTGAAGAATGTCTTTGCAGTGATGAATCATAGGAAGAAAATGGAGGGAGAGGGGCTGTCTTGTTTTCTGCTGGTCAAAATATTGCAAACTGTTCAGTTTCATAAAGTAGAGATTTCTTCCACACTCATAGAAGAATAATTCAAAAGCCAAGTAATGGTAGCAGAGGAGAGATGTCTATGTATGCATGGTTACTGTTAGTGTTTAAACCTATGTCTTTCCCAGTATCCTCATCCAACATGGAAAAACTTGAAAAACTCTAGAGCTTTTTGAACTTAAGTAGATTTTATTCCAAGCTAAAGATTACTGCTATTTCAGTTTCAAAGCCTATTGTTTTGTTGGGTTTTTTTTCACCAAAAACACTAGTATCTAGATCAAATAGCTTGTTATGGTTATATTTTTGTCAATAATTAGCCAGACATTTAATAACAGCACTTCTCAAATACCATTTATGCTATTTAAAATGTTACATGTTGTCCTGTAGTACCTTCTGGTTTCATAAATGCAGTATTCTCACAGCTATACTAATAAATTCTGTAAATACTTAGAGATTCTGTCCCATGATAACATTCTGTAGAAAGGGAATGTATTTTGTCTCCAAGTTTAGTGGATTTCCTTGCATTTGCACTGGTCGTGTCTCAGTCTTTTCCAGCTCTGGGCTCCGACTAGCACCCTATTTTGTCTGCAGGTGTCCTTACAGAAACATTCAAATAGGGATTATATTAACCTTTTGTTTGGCTTCTTTAGGGGAAATGTGTACCCCTACCTGGCTTGCCTTCTATCCTGTCACACAAATCCAAACCAGTCCATCTCAGTCTAAGAACTAATACTGCGTAGTTGTTAAACCTGTCAAAGCCCCCTTCCATCTAGCAGAGATCTCAGCCTGATCAAGAATTTCAGTGTAGATGAATAGGCCCAAAACATCTGCTTTTTTTCTGCATAGGAAAACAAAATCTGTATTTCAGTCAAATTTTTAATTGTAATTTTAGATTAAAGCACTGAATTAAAGAAAACAGTGACGTTAAAGAATAAAAATAAAATTGTTGTGGGAGGGAACTCAGTGTGGCTATACTTATATAGCTGGTGGGTATATGGATATGTGCACAGATACATATACTGGCACACAGTCCTCTGCTTTAGTAATTATAACTAACTCTGAGAAGTCTTTCAGATTTAATACTTCTCGGTTATTGCTTTTTTCAAACATTCTGCTTTTTTTAAGCCAGTTTGCATTCTCCAAAAGGTGTTCTCTGCCATGACTTGCTGGTTGCCATCAAGAGCTTGGGCTGGCAGACACTGCTATATTTTCTTGCTTGCCTGCATTCACACAGAAACTGGGGCATTCTGTGTATGTATGCCCATATGTGATTATATCATATGTCTCAGGAAGAAAGTAAAGACAGAGTGGAGTTTTTCCTTTGAAATGTTGTGTTTGGAAATCTATTTTCTCCCACTAGCAGTGATAGAAAATTTTCCTTTTTTTAAAATTATTGTTTTTATTTCCCATTATGTAGTTTTTAACTAGTTCAGCTGAATCAGCCTTGACTGGAAAGGCCATTTAGGGCTTAGTGCTACAAACTTGCCTCTGAACAAGGAATCCTAACAAGGATTTGCTGTGCATTGTAATTTTCTAGGAATGCTAAGAGCAGAGTCTTTGAATTTGCTTTAGCTTTTCTTTAAAATAATTAAATTTCAACATTTACCTCAGCTTTTGGATTAACTCTTTTGATTATAAGTAGTTAAAATTTGATATAGAGCTCTTGAATTGAAATGTCACTGTGAGCTGGCAAAATGAACCACTCAAGAATATTTAGTCATTAATAACCTTATCAAAAATTCTATGGCAAGTATAATACAAATTCCATTTTAATAGATCCAGGCTACTTTTATACTTGAAGTTTTTCTTTTGCATCTGTATATAGAATGACTAAAACTGTTTAGGGGATAAGTTTTTTTGTCTCTTGTGTGATTTTGTCCAGTTTGTTTTGGAAATGGGTAGTATTTGGCATATCCTATATACTTTAAACCACTTTTATTATTCAAAAGTATTTGTGAGGATCACAAGCCTTGTAGACAGCCTGGCAGAGGCTTCCAGATTTTTTTCCTGGTGGATTTTGGTTTAGGTTTTGGTGCTGAGTTTTTTGAGGCTTTTGGTTTGGGTTTTAGATTCAGCAAATTCTACGATAATTTTCTGTGCATGTATGTCAGCCTGTTACTTTGGTCTATTGTTTCTATAACAAGGTTTCCAAAGTCTTAGGATTGATCTGTACCTTAATCAGTATTAGCCTGTAAGTATGTGCGTGAAACCATAGAGAAGGGCTGTCATTTGCTCTCCTAAGTCCAATAAGCTGTAGTCAGGGTCTTGGAAATAGGATACTGAGTGGTTATCTTGTAAAAAGTTCACAGCCTGAGGAACTGGGCTCAGCTCATGTCATGCTGTGTATTGCAGTATTTCGTATGTAACTTCTATACAATTTATATCAGGTTTTCTCTTGTCAGTTATGGCTACACTGTTATGCTGTCTGCAGCAGTGCTGTATGCATAGCACATTGGATTTTTTTGGACTGGATGAGTGAATTGTGACCATTAGGTTTCCTTCCCATGTGGCGAGGCTCGGGAAGAAGAGGGAGATTTCTGGTTTTGTCATTGGCTCCTTTTTTCTTGCGTCTGTTGGGTCTGAAGCCCACAGATGTTCACAGGGTGTGAACTAAGTGATGATGGCCTAGAAGACAATCACTGCAGTTTTCAAAGGTAGTGGTTCCTAGGCCTCCAACGAAATAGAGAAACAACCTGGTTGCTTGATCTAGAAAAATATTGAAGAAAAAGCACAAAATTATTCAAATGCATGGCAGGTTACTGCGGAGAGGAAGGGAATTATCTGCTGTCCATGTCTGCTGAGAAAAGGACAGGATGTAACCGACATAAATTACTAAGGCAGAAGCATGACTTCAAGGAGACAGTAGGGGATTCATTTTGATCACAAGGGTAGTTAACCACAGAAATGGATTCTCTGCGGAGGTTATTGCAGGTTATTGCAGCTTATATTCTCCACCCCATTCCTTTTGCCCTGCTTCTCCATATTGCAGAGTGGATGATTTCTGGTAAAAATCCTTGCCCACGCAGCCAGTAAAGCTGACACTTACTTGATCCACTGAGCATGTTACAGCAGTCATGGGACCACACTTCACGAGGCCTCTAAGTGCTATGGCTTTTCACAGCTAGGCTTGCATAGCAGATGAAAAAGACCTTGGCTTGAAATTTTTTCATTATTTCTCAGTGAGGGGATTATGGTGTTGGTTCTGCTTGTAAATAATTTTGATTTTGGTAGCATTTGAAGTCATTTTACATCATTGTAACTAGTAACAGCAAGAATAGGATAATAGGAAATAACTTAGAGACAGTATGGTAAACCACAGTCTCCACTAACTGCTCAGTTTGTCACCACATTTCTTGTCTGTGCAGAGAAGCCGATAAAAATGTTGCATAGGGGACCTGTTCTGTATCTAGAAAGTCTGTTCCTTACTGCAGAAAGCTTTATTCAAATAAAAAAGAAGTTATTAGGAAGCTGAAATTATTTTTTTCCTATATTTAGCAAAATCACAGCAGTTCTGGTCTAATGGGCACTACAAACTCAAAGATTTCTGAACAGCAAATTCTGCATGGCTGTAATAAAACATTTGGCACCAAAAAAGCAAGCGTTCCAAGGAAGGATGTTCCAGCATCATCTGTAAAGTTTTCATATCCATTTTGAAGTATTCAGCTTGAACACTGAACTATAAGATCTATAGATTATTCTTGGGGGAACAGAATTGTTTCCAGAAGTGACTTGTCCATAGTGTTAAGTTCTTTTTCAGTTATGGTGGAAATGAGACTATGTGTGTTTGTTTTCTACTGTCAGTAAAATAAAAACCTTCTCTTTTTCTGCTTCCTCTTAGAAAGGAGATGTAGAGAGATTTTAAAGGTGAGCAAGGGGCAAAGCTGGGTCTGCTTGTGATACAGACACAACAAAATTAATGGCAAGTGGTCCTGGGAGTAAGGGGACAATTCAGCATTCAGCATACTTCAATGCATCCCTTTAGGATGCAGTCCAAGAGACAGTGCTTCTGAGAGCGAATGTCCTAACCAAATAGATGGAGCATGGCACTTGTCTAGGAAGTCTGCTAGATGACATGCATAAAAAGTAGGTTGTTATGGCAAGAGGGAGCCCAGTTTCTAGACCTTACCAATGGCGTTCAGGTTCCCCAGAACGAATCTGTATTTTGTATTAGGTCCACAGTAAATAAAAAATGGGACCAGAAGGGCCAGAAACCTTAGGCTCAGCCTCTCAGCTGAGCATCATAGCCATCAGGGGCTCAGCTTCAAGGGCAGACATGAAGAATGCTGTTTGTTATTATACCTTGTGACTACAGATGCAGAAGGCAGGGATGGATGGATGGATGGAGTCGGTCCTCTTAGACTGACTTGTGCCTACAGCTTACAGCTGCTGAGTGCTACAGTCACTAGACTGCAAAAAGCCAGTGGAGCTGTCATTTAGACTGAATCGTAATCTTTATCAGATCTAACCACTGGTTTCCCTCAGAGGTTTAAGTGGAGTTCAAGTGTGTGTCTGCCTAAATCTGGTCACAACAGAGCTTGCAATGCCCTTTATCCCTGGAAAAAGCAGTGGGGGGAGGTTGTCTGAAGATTGAGGTGCCTTGTGAAAGAGCATGTCTAATGGCCAGAAAAGGCCTAAGAAGAAATGGAGAAGAGACTTGCACGGATGCATGTGAGCTGCTCTTGCCTAACTGCCAACTCTGTTGGGCTAGGTAGAGTGCATGTTTGGTTATCCCTTGGAGTACGTTTTCTGTCAGGTTCTACTAGGATGCTAGGATTTACTTATTTTCTTACAGGAATCTGCAAATTTTCCTTGTTTTTAAAACAACCGACTAAATGAAAATTTTGTTCTTACATTCACTGAATGTCTAGTTAGTTTTAATTTAAATGATGATTTGATTCCAAGTTAAGCTAATTGCACACTATAGACATGTTGAATTTGGAGGGTGTGTTTTGCGCTGCATGCTCAACTTTAACATTTTCCTGCTTGCTAACAATCACTTCACATCAACATGAACTGTTTTTCTACATCTGAAATAATTTTTGAAACATTTCTGGAAGTGGAACACACCATTGGGTGGTTTCTGGTACTTCTGTGGCAGAATGGAATAGGTGGTGGGCTCTTGTGTATACAGAACTAGGGAAGAGTATAAGAATATTCTGAGATTGTTAAAGTCATGTGATAATAGCCGTTGCAAAGTGGTTTTTTTAAAGCAAAGCTATTCTAACTACACTTCAGTTACACAAGCAGAGGATCTGTCAGAGGGGAGAGAGTCCTTTAAAATACTTTCACTTGCTTCGTTATAACATTAACTATTTTGACTTTGTTATTGAATGAACCCAAGGTTTTTCTTCTATAATGCCTTTTGTCTCCACCTTATTCTTGGGTACTTCCACATATGAAAGTTATACAACATACTATCCTTCCCCAAACCATCAATGTTACAAAAGATGCTTCAGCAGAATGGGTAATTTAGGTTGAGATTAAAGTTCTAGAGAATTGTGATGTCTTTAATAAAAAAATATGTCCAAATTTATAACCTATATCTAAATTGAGCTCTTAGTGATCTGAATGTGAAGACAGTTTGCTTGTCAAAGTCAAGAGAAGCAATTCATACAATTGAATAAGGAAGCTCGATAGCTTACTGTAAAGATCTCTCGTGTTTTTATCTTTCTATAAAAATGCTTATTTCTAGTTCATTTTCAATATGAAGAATAGTTCTGCCCTAACAGTTCCCTTCTGTTTTTAAAATATGCTGAACTAAAACCTAAGCCTGAACTTTACCATATTCTGGAAATATCAAACTAAAGATCCAAGTCTGGTGACTTGAATCTATTTTCTCTTTCAGGCCTTTATTTGCTGTCATTTACGTCAGTCTTGTATTAGTACGATTCCATGAAGCCATTCAGGTCACAGTGCTGTAACTGTAGCAACTTCAGGGCAATACACTTCAGAACTTTTTCCAAGCAGGGTCAAGCATCCCACAGCTGTGAGCTCTGTGTAAGCGCAGACATAACTACCCTGGTTTGAATGCTCTGCAAGCAGCATATTCACAGGCTTTTCAACATAGTTTTGGGGAAACTTATTTGAGTTGGCCCAGTAGGAAATCATTCACAGTAAAATTCCAGATTATGATGGCATTGTTTGTGCTTAAGACAGCTTCTCCTGCTTTCTAGTGAATTGCTTTATGTGGAATGCAGCTTTAGAATGGTGCTATTAAAACATGTTTGCAGATGTTTTTAGCCAAGTAAACATGCAATGTTCTTAAATGCGTGAAAACCCTGCAGCGTTACTTCCTGCCCCTTTCTCCTCTGTGTTGCTGAAACATTGCCGTCAGTAATATGGTTTGGTCTCTGTGTCTCTATGATGTTACTGTGTGCAAATTCATATTTGAAGTATAATCCCCTTACTGTATGTTTACACTGGCATTCAGAGCTTTGCATGCTTTCCTGACTATGTAATTTTAAAAGTGACAGATTTCTCTTAAAAATTTTAAGATGATGAACCTTAAACTGGCAAATGTTTTAACAGTTTCATTAGCTTCTGTTAGGACTGATATTTGGGATTAAAACTTTTAGAAATCTCCAAGTAAGGAGAATATAAACCATTTAACTTTGTTTACGGAATGTATCGGTTTCCATATCAAAAATGTCGATTTTTCTATCTGTTTTATAAGCAGATCAATTACTCGGTATGTTAAAACCAGGAAAGGACCTATAAATAGCATCCAAGACACTGACAGTCAATTGTAAAACTCTTCAGTAATGAATGTAAACATTTGCAGTGAAAATGTTGATCTGTGTCACTGGTAGGTTTTTTTTCATTCCTTGTAACAAGTGATACTTTTATTTTCATGATTCCTAACTTCAAGAAGAAAATTACTTTATGCTTCTGTGTTAGCGCTAACTCCACTATTTTAGAATAATCACAATGACAATTTCTTGGAAGAGATGATAGGTGAGGATATGTTCCACTTATGAAGCCTTTGCTGCAGCTGAGAATAGAGAAGTCAGAACACTCCCCTGAAGATAGCATGCATGTTTTCATTAATGTCCTCTCTCCTTTTTTTCTTAATTCCATGGGAAAGTAAGGAAATTCCAGGTTTATTTCCACTAAACAAAAGGAAGTTAAAAAAAAAAAATCCCTGCAATCGCTGCTCTGTAAAGGTGAGCATGGAATCATTTACTCAAATTATCTTTTAAATTCTCAGAAAACCCCCAAACCCTAAATTAAATCTTCTCCTAGACACCAGTGCGCTGCAGCAGGACAGCTCTGTCATGCAAGGGAAGA
This sequence comes from Cariama cristata, assembly GCF_000690535.1. Taxonomy (NCBI): domain Eukaryota; kingdom Metazoa; phylum Chordata; class Aves; order Cariamiformes; family Cariamidae; genus Cariama; species Cariama cristata. The sequence continues at coordinate 74,032 of NW_009595144.1, read as the reverse complement.
GCTAGGACAATAACTGCTCAGGGCTGCTTTCGTATAAATGTCATGATGACGGTTGGCTCAATTGTTCTTGTCCTTTTGCAATGCATGCGATTTTGTGGCAGTAGGTTACATTTCCAGACGGGCAATGCTTCAGCAATTACATGGAATCAGTACATTCTCACACGACGAGCGTCACTATACTGCTCACACATGGATGAACAAAGGTAAGACTCAAAAACACTGGCTTCATTTTTATCCTAGCATGTGAGTTGAAGTACCCTGTGTGTTTCTGTCAGTGAGGTGGGTAGCAAGTGAGAGGTTTTGCAGTTGCTTTTAAATCAGAAGTCTTCAGTTTGTATGCTGCTGCTCATAGCTGGATGTAACACTCAGTCCAGTGTTACGAAGGAAGTTGGTTCCTGAGTTGCCATCTGCATCTCACTAACTCAAACCATGCATAGGACAGGGCTGAACGAAAACATTTTGAAGAAAGCAGGACTACTGTTGGGAGAGTACTAGTGTTATTATTGTGTGGTCTTAACCCATGGAATGGAGCTTTTTGAAATGCACTGACTGCAGAAAATAATGCTTTTGCTCAGAGCTGCTTGTAGTCTAAGAGCCTGAATAACAGCATTTCCCAAATGATAGTCACTTGTTAGCTGTCGGAGGACACTGGACCCCTCTGATGGTGCTCTTGGCTCCTCTGCTGGTAGCTGCAGGAGCAACCTGGAGACCTATTTGGAAAAAAAGAGCCGAGAAATCCAGGTCTGCAAGAGGAAGAGGAGGAAAAAAGACATGGTCGTCTGAGACAGATGGCTGGGTGGGAGCAGAGGAATCCCGGGACCTGGATATGTCCCTACTCAGGGAGCACTGGGCTCCCTCAAAGCGAGAGGCAACTTAGAGGCAGGAGCACATTTATGAGAAAGTGTCATGTAGCAGAATGTTCTGCAGAGGAGGAGAAGAGGGAAA
>NW_009595144.1:64681-73056 GCF_000690535.1 Cariama cristata | reverse complement strand
AAGAGAAGTGAGGAGCAGAAAAGTATCTGCCTTTCACACATCAACGTCCTGTCCCCTTATTGAAGCAGGGAGTCCAAATAAGCTTTGTTTGACCTAGGTTACAGGGAGTACCTGGAAGTGGTCCTGGTTCAGACTTGTGCAGAAAGATGTTGTAGCTGACATTCTGGCTATGCCCATCATGCAGTGTGAGAAAAGGAAAATATAAGAGAAAACTGAGAATATGGTGGTTGGGTTAAGGATTACTACAGGTTGGCAGTGTTCATACAGGTCAACTTTTAGAAGATGGGACATCATTTTAAAACATAGCAATTATGCTAGGAAAGGATATGGCAAGGTTTTTAAATTGCCCAAAGAAAGTGCTTTTATGTTTCTCTAGGATACAATGGCATGGTTTCTAAATAGAGAATTTGGGGTATAATCTCTTTGAGAAAGGAGGCTCAGAGAACAGGCCTAAACTAAATTTTATCCCAAAATTTAGGAAGAGGAGAGATTTCTACCTTGCTTTAGAGCTAGCCAATAAAGTCACATAGTGATTGCAGCCTTTCATAGGTTTTGCGTTGATATTCAGACATGTTTAGTGAGATCAGATTTTGACATGTGTCGTACTGGTCTTTAGACTTTTAGTTTGAGTAGTGTATTTAATAGAAAATGGCACAGTATGTTCCCAAAAGTGTCCCAAAGATTGTATCTGTTAGTGTCAGTTCTGCAAAGATGTATTGGTTAACTGTACTGCACAGGAGCGAGGAACATTTCTTGTTAATTTAGGGAGGGAGAAAGCTTGATGACACATGCAAATGGCACATCATATATTTTAAGTTCCATGTATGTCGCCTACACTAACTGCATTTGTCCTTTCAAAATTTTTCTCAGTTTGAGCATCACCATATTTGAATTTTATGTGACTGTGGTATTAATACACCTGTTAAAGAGAAAATTAATTACATAATAGCATTTTTTAAAAATTAGATAACCTTTGGGCAAAGAGAAAAATATATATGTGGAGCCCTGATGATCTCTGCCGTGAAATTACTGTCTTCCCCTTCTTTACCTGGCAGCTGTCACTGTGCTTAGGAAGGAGCTGGGCCAACCAGTCAGCTGCAGGAGAAGTACAAAGTGCTTGGGGTTATGGGAGACACTAATTCCCAAGGTATTAGAAGCTGTGTTTGCACATGAATAAACAATCCCAGTTTTACGCAGATATATTTAGCAGTACTGAGGCAGAACTAGAGAGCTAGAACAGTGCTTACGTGAAGGTGAAACGAGGTGAGGGCAGTGCGTGGAAGTTCAAGCAGACCTAAGTTTCTCTTCCATGAGAGTGGGACCGAAGTGCCAGGGACGACAATCCGGTGAAGCTCCTGTTTGACAAGTGACAGATGCCCTCAAAGAACAGAAGCTTGCCTGACTGTGAAAGAGTAGCAGGAGAACCTGCCCCCATGCCTGTGTGCCAGCTTTTAAGGTATCATATGTAGTAACACTTGGGGTGGTTCCAGTAGTGTTTTGCCATGGTTCTCTCCAGTCTTTTCCAGGTAGTTGCTGTGAAGAGGATAATTTCAGCAGTTTACACTGAGTCATCTGGGTAGGGGAATACAATGCTGCAATACGTTGTCTGAGCAAGAGAGTCACCAGCAAAACTACTGCTCTTGTGGAGAGCAGGTACCATATATACTGTACGAGGCTTAGCCCAGTTTTAAGTTGGAGTACATGAGAAAGTCCTTGCCTAATTTTATTCTTCAACCATGGCAGAAAGTATTCTTTTTAGACATTTCTACTAGCTCTGAAGAGACAGCTCTCTCTCCTGAGCTGTAAGAAGGAAAATTTTATGCTAGACACAGATCTACTTCATAATGATAGATTCAGAAGCAAGCCTTTTCTCTCAGGTCCAATACCTTCAACTATTTCTCCGTCTCCAGAACCTCCTGGTCCTCCAGTTGTTACTGTTGCAGAAGAGCATGTGAGGTTTCCAATGATCTAGCCCTGGTTTTGACTACAGGTTGGTAGACAGCAGCACTGACACAAACTGTTTTGCAAAGACTGTGCTAGCAGCCAGCATTACTCTTTTCTTCCCTCTGGCTTCTTTACTCTTTGGTAACTTTTTAACCTCAGAGCGCTTTATAGCCTCCGATGTGTTGCCACTGACAGGTCCTGCTGATGCCAGGAACTCCCTCACACAACTTTGTGCTTCCTGCCTGGCACTAGGCAAGGCAAAGCAGAGCTCCTTAGCCCTACAGCAGTCAGACCCTGTTCGTTGTTATTTCTCTCTGAAAAGCTCAGAGACAGTCTCCGTACCAATGTATTTGCAGTGAGGACAATACAGCTCCAGATCTCGCTGGCTCTCGCTGTTGCCTGCTAAAGCTTAGGCAGAAAGATGAACCGGTCAGTGCCGGATCACTATGCAGTTGTTGCCAAGAGCGCAGAGCAGGTTTTTCACTTCACCCCCTGGGAAGCCAGGGTTGATTTGTCCCCTCAGACATTTTGGATGCTGAGATCAGTTTAGCAATGGGTGTCTTTTCCCCAGAGAGCAGTTATTAATAGCTTGACAATAAACGATGGCTGTGAACGCAGCGCTAGCACGTCCTAGCGATGGAAACAAGAGCAGAGCAAAGGACACATGCTCTGAAGTTTGTAATGGTGTCTCCCTTCATGTCCTGCAGCAATGAGATACATGGATTAATTTTAAATGCATTGGTAACATATGGATCTAAAATTATTTCACGCTATTTAGAACAAGTCCTTTGAGCTAAGGCTGTTGTAAATTCTAATTAGTCTATGCTAATCTCCATAATAAGCAGCTATTTCTAATGCAGATCTAACTGATGAGGTCTGACAGCATTTTCCACACTTATTTATACACTGGCAGCAAGCTGGTATCGTGCTAGTATCGTCAGAATGTTTGCTCAGGTTACCAAAACTCTGTATTTTCTGTACTCTACAGGGAGTTTATATTAGTTTCAGGTTTGTGTCTGTTCTAAGATTGCCAATTTATGCCTGTTTGCTTGTATTTATTTATGCAGAAAATAGGGAGAACTCCTTCAGCCGTTCCCGAAGCTCCAGTGTGTCCAGTATCGACAGGGACTCAAAGGAGGCAATTACTGCTTTGTACTTCATGGAGTCCTTCGCCCGAAAGAATGACTCTGCTGTCTCCCCCTGTCTCTGGGTTGGAACGGGCCTCGGTATGGTCTTAATCCTCTCCCTTAATCTGCCTGCTAGTGACGATTTACGGCAGTCAGAACCAGTCATGGTGTCGCCAAGTGGTAAGAGTGAGCTCTTTTCTTGTTTACTATCTGTCTTGGTACAGCAGGGGGAAAAACTGCATGATTTTGTATGGCCTTTTGGGCAGACATTTCTCAATACATGTATCAAGCAATGGTCACTCACTACATAGAGGGCACACAGGTAAAGATGCCCGTGAGAGACCCACAGCTTCATCAACTGAAACATTTTGGTTGTGTTGGTTCTGGAGATTACCTTGTGTCATGGGCAAAGTTACATGTCCCTTGTGAGGACAGGGAAATCAGCAGAGTTCCTCATACAGTGAAATTACAGTCCTGTGTACATCTCTGCTGCAGTCCTGGCTGGGATGCTGCAAGCAGTTTGGCTGTCTTACTATCAGAAAGCTGCAGAGAAGCAGAAGGGAGTTCGGGAAAGGAAACAAAAATGTTGGCAGGTTGATGTACCAGGAGAGATCCTTGGCTGAGTGAGTGACAGATGGCGTAGTGGAGAGAACAGAGGGCTGAGAGAGGTCAGGTCTGAGGAGAGGCAGTATGCGCTTAGGATGTTTAAAGTAAAATAATGACAAAAGTCAGAGAATGCAGAGGAATAGAGGTTTCCCATCCCCGACTGGTTTAGAAAGACAGTGCTGGAAGGTCACTAGGCTAAGAAGAGCAATTTTACTGCTGGAGAATAAATATCTTACTAGTATAATGTAGAGATAAACAACAGCCTATCTTTATGGTATTCAATAGCATGTATTATATACATTATTTGTATATCGGCTTATACGTTATTTTATATCGACTGCCTGAGACTATTTCCGTAGTGGCAGCCTGTTTGTTCACCTTCTCGTGTGGTCAGGAAGAACTGAGCAAGCAAGGCTTCTCACCTTAGCTAGATTAACGCGTTTGCTCTGTTTACAAAAGCTGAATGTCAGCTGTGCTGCACATGTTCACAGGACTGACAACCAGTTTAATTGTGGGGCCAGCGTCAGTGAGAGGAAATTATATTTTGCAGGCACAGTTCTGACACTGAAAGGAGCCGTTCTGACCTTCGCGTGCTTGGACTGCACGGGGACGTTGACACATCCACCATATGAAGTATGGAGGGACCCACACAGTGCTGATGATGGTGAAAAAACAAGGAAAAGGAAACTTGTCATGCATTCCCCTTCCTCCTCCCAGGATATGGGTGATCATCAATTTGCAGTCATTTGTTCAGAAAAACAAGCCAAAGTCTTCTCATTGCCTTCCCAAACATGTCTTTATGTCCACAACATCACCGAAACGTCCTTTTTATTGCGAGCAGATGTGGTCACCCTCTGTAACAGCGTCTGTCTGGCGTGCTTTTGTGCCAATGGGCACATCATGACACTGAGGTACTTATCTAAATAATCTTGCGGCAAAACTAAGCAAAGAGGTGGCACAGTGCCGTCATGTTCCACTTGGGTTTGCTCCAGAGTGCCCGATGCTCTGCATTAACTCCTTGGTGGGTGCGTTTAATGCCCTGCCTTGCCTGCTGCCATACCTGTTCCGTGGCCTGTCTCCACATGGGGAGTTAAGGTGGCCACACAGCAAAGCAAACTCCTTTTTTTGATGGTAATCCCCCACCCATGACAACTGATCACTGATGATTTTTTAACTAGTGTAAAAGAAAACCCTGATAATTTTGTTCAGTTATGGTAGGTCAGATATAGAGGAGGATAGAAAAACTCGGGCACAGAAAGGGTACTGTTTATGGTAGCAAGTCCCACTCTTGCTGTTTTGGATGATTTTCTGCTCAGAGCACCCTGTTCCCCTTCCTTGTCATCGCCACTGGTGAGCTGACTCTGCAGCTGTGCCCTCACCTTGCTGCACCCCCTTTCCCCGGCCAGGCTGTGTAAATTTTGGAAGGTGCTGTCCAAAGCAGCAAAACAAGAGAAGCTGGAGGACAGCAAAGGCGATGCTGGAGCCTTTGTCCACAGGGAGAAAGCAGGGCCCTGCCATGCCGTTTTTTGCAGATGCCCATGTGATAACCGGGGGCAGGCCTTACCCCGCAAACTGCCCAGCCACGTGGCACAAGCCATACAGTGCCACATGCACATCCCAAACCTAGACGGTGGCAGAAGCCTCAGGATCGTTGAGGCAAGGCAGCTGAAACTTCTCTGTGCAAGGAAACAAAGTATGCTGGGAAGGCAGTGTGTTTGTGGCAGAATTTTTCAGCTTAAAGCTGCACTTTTAAACTATTCCAGTTATGAAAAGCATAAACTTAAACGTTGGTTTAAAATGCAGCCACAGAGCAGGTGTACTGTGTATGGCAACTGGTGACTAACCTAGGCATCTGCTTCTCTGCAGCTTGCCCAGCCTTCGCCCACTGCTGGACATCAACTATTTGCCTGTAACAGACATGAGGATAGCGCGGACCTTTTGTTTCACTAATGAAGGACAAGCTTTGTATCTCAGCTCTCCCACAGAGATCCAGCGCCTGACGTACAGCCAGGAGATGTGCGACAATCTGCAGGTAGGGTCAAACCCTTACTTTGGTGCCTCTGTGCTTGTGTGGGAGGGCCAGGGGCCTGACTTGTCAGATGTGAATTGCCGTGTGTTTACTGCTAGATTTTAGTATTCGAAGTGAATACTGTGCTGTGCTGCAGGGGCAGGACAGACGTGTTCCTCCCCACTTGCCCTGGCTGAATGACGCCAAAGCAGCAGAGAGAGACCAGCAGCTCTGTCGCTGTTTGGCCTCTTTCATGACACTGTCACCTTGCGCCTGTGCCCTAACAGCTGGCCCGAGCCTACAGCCTGCCCGCACATAATTGCAGTCTCTGCTGTCTCTGTACAGCGGCAGATTTGTGCCCCTCTTTGCAGACTGCTTCTCTCAAAGTCCTACCGTACGAAAGACCAACTGTTAAAAATGACTGAAGGGAAAGAAGGGGAAGCTACAAATGGATGGCAGCTACAGCAGTTGGTACCAGCATGTGTCCAACCACACAGCAACTGCCTCAGTGAAAATATGAATTCCTTCCCATATTTTTATCATTTTTTTATTCTAGCTCTAAAAAATACCTTAATACCTGCAGCTTTCAATAGATAGGTGAGGGCATGAGTCAAACCAGTGTGGTTAGTATCAAAAAAATACGCTCTGGTTTAACACATTTTTAAATTTTTTTACCATTGTTTTTACTCCAATAATTGGTACTCCCCTTCTTCCATATGAGGAAAGCATCTCCCATTGTACATTAAAATACAGTAACTCTAGAGATGGCCTAATTAAAATAATTTCTTTTGAGCAAAAGATCTTTACAATGTTAGATTTGGGTTGTTTTGGGTTTTTAATAATGAAAATGCAAATTAAAATGTCATTTATTAAAGAGGAAGAATTGTGAGAGGTAACAGGGAGAAACGCAAGTAATAAAAGGGAAAAAAGAGGAGCAATAAGTTCTAGGTTATATAATTAGCAGTGAACTAGGATAGAAATACAAAAAAAAAATGGTCCTGCCAGCACTCATTATGCCCTAGGGAATAACATGTGCTGAGCTGCTCAGCTCACATCACAGCACAGTCTGGCTCAAGTCTGAAAAAGCACCGTGAGGAGTGAGCATTGCACACAAGCTTCTGCGCATCAGAGAAGATATTATTTTGCAGGGAACCAATTTTAAAATGATCAAAAGGTTTGATCAGTGTATCTTGGAATATGGACCTATGGTGAGAGGCTGTTACAAGCTAGATTATTTTTTTTTTTGTTATTACCTTAATGGCAGCATGAAACAACCAACAAAAGGGAAATGCAGCCCTCGCTTCTCTGTACTGCCGAACTGTGGCTGCTCCTATCTTGGCTTTTATGCAGAGAAGACAGTGAAAGGCTTGCACAGTCATTATATGTGTACAAAAAGCAGATGACCCTGTATCACCCGCTACCACAGAAAACAAAACCAGGTTCCAGGAGAGCCTCCACTTAGGCTGGAAGGGCTGCAGTAATTTTTCTCCCCAGAGCAGGTGTCTGCGCAGAGGAGCAGTGAGGGTGAGTCACGGCGCTGTCCTAGCACTCAGCCTCCCAGGAGCAGCACAACAGCTGTATCTGCCTGTTGAGGCTTGGATGAGCAAACGCAACTGTTCTCAGTACACACAGCCTCACTGGTTTCAAACACGAACAAGGCTGCACACTTTCTGTATCAATTTTATTCTTAAGAGCCCACTTTTCCTAGTAGTGCTGCAAATAAATCTGAGCCGGAGATTTGTTTGGGTCGACTGCTCCAAGATCTGGCACCATGACAGTGCCTTCAGCAGCCATGCTTGTTTAGCGTCACTGATGGCACTGCCAACGCACCAAGTAACGGGGCGGGGTGTATGGAAGGTGATGGGATTTTGTTTAAAGAAAAACCAAACCAAACCAAACAACAAACCACCAAACTCTCTGAACTGCGAGCAAGCACTGAACTCAGGTACACTGTAAAGAGAAAACAGAGGGTGACTGCCCTGCTTGCCTGGATAATCACTAAAGCAAAACATGTAATTCACAACAAATTGTTTATTCAATTACAGTGTTGCCTCTGCTGTTTCTAAGCAAAATATGATCTTATCCCTGGTGTTTTCACTCTGTATTGCTTGTGAATTTTTTTAATCTGTGGTAATTAACATAAGACTGGGCAGTGACAAACCAAGGCTCTTTTTGAAAGCATGAGTGACTCTAGTTAGCCCAAGTGTTTGCCTGTCATGAAACACAGACGTTAAAAGTACTCAATACTGTTCGCACAACACACGCTTTTAAAACTAGTTGATTAGATCCAATGCATGTGGCTCATTAATGCCAATAAAGAAAACACCTAGAACTGCTTTTACCTCACTAATTTTTCACATGGACTGATTTTGCTAGGACATGCTTGGGGATTTGTTTACTCCTGTGGAAACACCAGAAGCCCAAAACAGAGGCTTTCTCAAAGGACTGTTTGGAGGAAGTGGACAAGCTTTTGACAGAGAGGAGCTTTGTAAGTAATTTATTGTTTGTTGTTTGGTTTTTTTCCCCAGAAATTAATTCATGGGATGCCCTGCCCTTCTCATCTAGAAATGGAATGGTACACAAGATTTAGATCATTGATGAAAAAATAAAGATGACAGTTTGAAGAAAGGAGGGGGTCCTCAGTTGCCTTCCCATGATTCCTTCACTTTGGCAGCTTCTTTTGCACAATT
>NW_009595144.1:50693-64650 GCF_000690535.1 Cariama cristata | reverse complement strand
GGATGAAGGGGGTGGGGGGGGGGGGGCTATGACTGCACTGTAGGTGTGCCGGTGCACACAATAAAGTCTTCCACACATGCCATTACCGCTGCAAGGCTGCAGCTCAAGGACAAGAAGCACCGAGAGCACCACAGCCAGGAACTCATTCCTGTTTGACCGTTTCTCCTTTGCAGTTGGTGAGGCCACAGCAGGAAAAGCCTCTCGCAGTCTTGCCCAGCACATCCCTGGATCAGGTGGAATTGAAGGCGTGAGAGGAGCCGCAGGAGGAGTCATTGGGGACTTGACTCGTGCACGCATTGCCCTTGATGAGAGAGGACAGAAACTGGGAGAGCTGGACGAAAGGACTGCAAGCATGATGGCCAGTGCAGAGGCGTTTTCCAAACATGCACACGAGGTAGGGACCCTGGCACCACACACCCCGCACTGGGAACTGCCAACCCTGCAACTCCACCTTTGCTTCCCGTGGGGAAAGTCAAGAACGGTTCTCCCCATTCACCTAGTCGTGTTGGTTTAGGTGTACTCATGTTAACTGACATCATTTTTCCTGCTCCCAACCAATGAGAATGCCAAAAATAAACTTCCATTGCACACCCGTTCCTTTCCAGTTTTCATAAATGAGCATCCATTGTTAGCATTTGAATTTAGAACATGCACTTCTCATCTCTTCCCTTTCTCACTAATTCATGATGATTTTTTTTAAGCCACTTAGTGTAGCACAGCTGTGCAGTAGGGCAGAAGACAGGTAGGTGGATGTGTATATAGGAACCTTTACAGATCTTACTGGGAAGAAGAGGAGAGCCTTTCTAGTACAACACTGTGGTACAGTTATATAGAATAACAGTTATATAGAATTCCAGGCTTGCCTGGAATAGACAGCTTCTCTGCTGAGAGCTGGAAATGGAAAGCTCTTCCATCCCATGCTGTTAAGGCTGGGAATCAACTAAAGTGATTTTCCTTGAACATAAAACATTAAAGAATACTTCCCAAAATGCATGTTTTTCATTTAACATGCATCACATCTCTGTACAAGGCCCTGACATTTTTATTGGCTTTTGTAAGGGTGAGGCAAAAATATGCAAACAGAATGTGCCTTTAATGAAAAAAAGTTTATATATTCAGGGCCTATCCACTATGCTCCATAGCTAAGCTTCTTTCTGTAGGAGTAAAAAGCAAGTTCCTGGTTATTCCCATACCTCTGTACTTTTTGCAGAAGAAAAGTAGCTAAAGTTCCCCAACAAAAATCTTTTAGTGAACAGCAATAGCAGGCAACTTTTTTTTTTTAAGTAACAATTATGAAATTAAATACAAGGTCTCAGTGGAGTGAAGACCTGATGACACTGTTAGTAAAGTACTGCATTGCTCTTCCTTTTTTTACTTAAGTTTGGGACAGTTAATGGGCCTAGGTCATGCATGACACCTCATACGCAGAGCAGTGTTTTACAGCTGTTTGTTTGTTTCCTGTTTCTGTAGGTGATGCTGAAATACAAGGACAAAAAGTGGTACCAGTTTTAGACTTTCAAAGAAGCTGCTTGTGGCTTTATTAAGAACACTGTTCGGGGAAGCAACATTCATTCCCTAATCTACCAGTCACCGGCCAGAGACAGTTTTTTCTCCTAGAAGATGTTTTCCTGTTACTATTATTGGATTCATCATCACAGCAGGAGTCAAGGAGAAATTTTACAGACCATGAGATGGAAGCTAGAATCATGCGGGTCTTGAGCCAACAGTTGGCTCATCTGGTAGCCGACTTTTTTCCAAAAGGAACTCAACCATCACTGTGGCATGTAGTTTCTCAGAAGCTGTAGGTATGAACTGTGGGGAGTGCGTCTGGTTAAAAATATTCTGTACAAACTCGAATGTTAATGCACTTATAAAACTTTGCATGACTAATTGACATCTTAAAAAAAAAAAGAAAGCATGTTGTGACCGAAGAAAAATGGGATTTATTTCTATTCTGAGAAAAAAAAAAATTAGCAAAAATCTTTATTTTTTAAAAGTGACATTACAAAAAGCCAGTACATTTCAAGCATGTTTGCTACCGTTCTCAACATAAAAATGAGTTGAGCTGCATTTTCTTATCTGCTATTTACTTCCCTTGAAAAACCTTGCTTGAAATCAGTGCTGTTTAACTCCTACCAGAAGAGTAAATAACTTCAAAATCCCATGCCCAACATTTACAGACAGGCACTATCTGAAATGTCATTAAAACATGAGCATAGATGGTTTATTTGCAATTCAGAGCACATGACATGTCATCCTTATCTAGACTTTTAAAAATGTGCTCTAGATTCACCTCAGTTGTCCTTGAAGGGGGCTATGGCATTTTTCATCCCCGTGGCATCTGTATCACTTGGTTGCTTTATTTCTCAGTTAGCAGGAATAGAAAACCAGCTTCGGAAATCGCTTCTTCAAGTTAGGAAAGGCAAGATGGGAAGCCGCAGGGCTACAAGTTGGAGAGTCCTGTCAAGTTCTGCTCACAGAAGCTGCTTAGCAGCTTGCAGAGCAGTGATTTTTCTTAAGTGGTCAGTTGAAATTATGCTAAGGAAACTGCACAGTGAGCCCCCTAAAGCTGGGGGAGAGAGATCGCAGCAGCAAGACTAAACGATGGGCCAGGGGAGGAGCATGAAAAACAATTGTCAACATAAGGCACTGAACTGGCACATATATAAAAGGACACCATGGGTGAGTGGCAATTGATTTTCTGCTCACACTACTAAAAGTAATGTGCTTCTGCTTCAAAGTGGCTTGTTTGGTTTCCACAGTGAACTCTGCAGAAAACTCTCCAACCTGCAGCTACCGCAGAGAAAAGCAGAACCTATTACCTGTCTGCGCAAATAGATTCTTAGTCCATGAGTGCACTGCAGCCACGGCAGCCTACAAGAGCCTCGCTGCCACACAGGTCAACTGTTAAATCAGAAATTTTTCCAAGATTGGCTTGGAAATGAGGCACTGCAGGCTTGTTTTCATGTGCCTGGACATAGTTCAAATTAAAAAAGGAAAGTGAGGAAAAGGTGGAAAAGCAGCATTTAAAAATTTTCTATACGAGAACAGTGACATCCTCTGTCCCTTCAAGGAGTCCTGACAGACACTGATGCAGACAAGCAGCATCCCCCTCCTAACTAGGCCTTAACTTCACTGGTGTTTATATCATCCTAGTGTTCAGATGATCTCTCTCAAAGATGCCTTTCCCCTATCCTTCCTTTTCTTACAATAAAATGGAACCCAGGAAATGGTACAGTCCAGAAGTCTGGCTTCACTATCAGCCCAAATGCAAAAGTATAAAGGGTTGGAACCGATTTGAGGTGTTAAGTTTTAAATTCACATTGTAGCACAACAGGAATATCACGCTTTACAGGATTTTTACACTTCTCTATGGGCAAAAATCAAAATAATGGCTCTAAGAGGTCTAGCTCAACTGAGAGAGGAACTTGTTGAGTCTCATTCGGTCACAGGAGAAAGAGCTCTGTAATTGTGAGAACTGTAGAAACTTGTTGGGAAAAAGGTTAAAGCCCAAGCCAATGCCTAAGTTTCTGCTGAAAGTTAAGGAACTGGAGTTGTCCATGAGCCAACGGGGGGGGGTGTGTGTGTGGAAATGGCAAACTCACCACTCTGATGCCAACAGGAACTGGGCTGGGGAACTCCTTCCAGCGGCCAGGTCACAGAATCGGCCACTTGCGTGTGTGAGGAAGCACCACTGTAACCAGGCATCTAGAATGAGAACAACATTATAGCAATTCTATCTTCTGTTTAAATGTATATTCGCTCTGGCCTATACTCCAAAACCACTAGTCGCTGGGCAACAAAATCCCATGGGGCAGCAGATCATTCAAACCCTCCAACCAGCTTTCTAGCCCTTATTCTTCTTGCCTTCTCTGTTTTTACAGAGGAGCTAAGCAGTCTTCATTAATACCAAGCCAAGGCCACCCCACCAGCATTTGTTCTGCACCCAGCTCCACGCTTGCTTCTGCCCTGAGTGGGTGCGGATGGGAAGGCTGTTACTAGTCCCAGTGTGGCACCTGTACACCCACAGGCTATGGGGCCAGTTCACACTGTGAACTGGTATAACGCAGTCAGCCTTTAAGAACGCATCCCGGGTGAGGGGTAGCGTGTGGTGCTCAGGCAGCAGTTGGGTCACTCGGAGAACAAGGAAGCCACCAGTTCTGCGTAAGTTTTGGGCTGTACCTCACGTGGGTGGCTAATACTGCAGAGCTCCCCATTACCTTGATTTCAGTGGAAATGTCTTCAGGCTGGAGCCAGAGCCTGCTCGCTTGTCTGAGAATCACATGTCAAAATTTAAGAGCAACTTTTAACTGCTATTCACTACAGCACACCCAGAGAGAAAAGTGTCTTTTACACAATGCCTGACTGACTTTGGCTGCAGACAGTCTCTAGCTTAATACCAGGGGCAAAAAAAAACCCCAACCTGCCAGTAGATTTCCATTTGCATTTTTCTGCAACAGAGAAATGAAAATTTAGCATCCCTCAAACTTAAAACTTTTAATACTAAACTTTTAGGATTAAACTTTTAAGCAACTTTTCTCTAGTACTGCCCATCAGGTCACAGCTGTATCTTGCTTTCCACTCTTACATATTTTACATATTTCCAGACAGTTACAAATTACTTGTGGCTATAATTATCAATTTTCATGTAGTCTGTAGAGATCTAAAAAGTTGTATATGTTTGTATATAAAACATTCTATATATATAAATATATATATGTAATGTATATGTTGTATAAGTTTGTTAGTGCACACTGTTAAATGCTTTCTATCAAGATTTACCATGTGTGTGGGGAAAAAAAACACTTCACTTTTAAAAACTTCAGTAAGGGAGGAAAAACTCTTCCCTGGTTGATTTATTGTGAAATGAGGGGGAGTGTGGGATTTTGGAAAGGCCTGACCCGAACGTTACTGAAGGCTGTTAGTGAAAGGCATAAAGACACAGCGTTCCCAGCAACGAGCACAGCGTCCGACCTGACGTGCTGTAAGAAAACTGAGGACACTGGCTGTCGCTGGATGTTGAAATCATGTGCTTTCACCTTCCCCACTAAGACAGCACCATCACAAGCAAAATCCTAAACTTAGACGTATCTTCAACGTTGCAAGCCTCAGTTACAATAGACCAGACTGGCTGGGAAGATTCCTTCAATTTAAAATGCTTTTTGTTCATTTGCATACCCTGTTCCTTCACATTCTTCTTTACAGGTGCCCTCTTTCACAACCCCATCCTAAACCAGACGTGCAGAACCTCCAACCGCACACACACACACATCTGAGTTTGAACAGATGTGTTTAAAATTATGCCTAGAGCTGTAGATAAACAGAGTATGCTGAGAAAATACATTAAATTAGATTATTTACATATTTTCAGAGTTGGCAAGTCTTCAATGAAGTACAAGCTATTTTATTTTAAAAAAAATAAAATCCATTCCTAGAGTTTTGACTTAAGTTTCAAATCTGGACTTAAAAGACATCATAAATGAAAATTTGAGAATCAGTTTTTGTTTTGTCTAAGTACCTGTTTTCTAAATTTTTTTACAGTTCCACGGTTCAACTATTTAAAAGAGACATTCCCTGTATTACCAGAATATAGCTTGTTACACAAATATGTAACAGAAATGCTCTATTTAGTACACATGTTGTATAAAATTATCACATATAGAAAGTCTCTGAAACAGTTTACATATTCCTTTTACAGAAGCCCTCTCACACCACAACGTGTGCATTGTAATGAAGTTACGCATACAAAAATAATTTTTTCAGTATACAATTTAAGAAGTGAAGACGACACGGCAGTTTAAATAAGAGCTGTGTTCAACCTCCGGACTCCTCTGTTTATAAACTGTGTGTATTGTAACACAGGCAAAAAGCCAGATTTCAGGTAATTACGCCCCTTAAATAGCCTGCCCCCTCCCATACATCCTTTTCCATAACCTAAAGGTGAACTGAAGCACAGTTTATTTCAGTCTTGAAAGTTTTTTGCCTTGGTATGGTCTTAGTAAGAACACACTCTCTCTCATTAAGGAACTACGTGTGGCCATTTGTAGTCAACTCTTCATCTTAGGTGTATAAGCAATAGTCATGTAAACGAGTGTTTCCATTCATGTGTTTTGTTTTGTGATTAAATCAACAAATCAAACATTGTACTTTTTTAAATAGCAACCAATATTCAGATTCAGTGTCAAGGAAATGTGGACAGAATATGTGTGGCGTTTGTTAACGAGTCATTACCTGTATCTCGGAACAAAGGCTCATCTGAGGTGAACCACACACTCCGCTAACCGTGTCCTGTTTCCACAGGTATCCTAAATCAGCGTCACAAAAGGAAAACTAAGGAAAACTAAGGCATCTTTAACTGAGGCTGTTTCGAGACTCCAGTAAAAACCAAAAAAAAAAAAAAGAAAGAAAAAAGAGGGAAAGAAAATAAAGGAAAAAGAATTGATATTAGTTGGTGTAGAGATCTCTTTTTTTTTCCCCCAAGCTTTACTCCTAGATTCTTTATAGTATTTCTAAGGTGCTGGTTTACGTAAAGCCTCTGGATGGAGTTTACACTACTCACTCAGCAATACAGAAAACGCAGCCACAGTTGTTGCTGGGGTGGGGATGGCCGCTCTCTTCCTCCAGCAGCTCATGCAGGGACAACACCTGGGCCCCAGCCGACGTGCCTGTGCTTTACCGCAGGGAGCTCGTCATCGCAACACCAGCCCCCAGGAACATCAGCCTCATACCTGGGCTTCTCGGCTGACCGAGAGCACCCTACACGTCACTTCCACTTCCAGTTAAAAGCAGTTCCCACCTACAAGCTGACATCTCAGAAGGGCAGAAGCAAGCTCATTTAAGGGCACTTACCAACACCACGATTGAGTTGCTCTGCCAGGAGAGGCTCAAAAACATCAGCCAAAGCCACTGAGCTTCCAGCTCCCTCTTTTCAGCTATGGATTTTCAGGAAAAAGTCTACAACTCTCTTCTCGATGAAATGCAAATAGCATGGGGGCAAAGCAAAAGGACCCAACCAGATCAGATTATGATTGTCATTATTTGTCACCTGCCTCTCTCCCACCACTGCCCAGCTACAAGAAAGCACACAGAGCCCTTTCAGTCGGCAGGGATAGAAGGAAAGCTGCAGCAGAAAGACCGAGGCAAAACAAGCTTGTGGTCTGCGTGTGAGGAAAAGGACCGAGCTGCTGTATCAAACACCAATGGCAGGAGTTCCTGCTACTGAGTTCAGGGAAGTTCTGCCCCACACCAGTAGTAGGCTGGACTGAAATTTGAATCATTTTGACAAGAAAGCAGATATGAACCAAACGGAACACGGCCGCTCAGTAGCCGAAGGGGAGGGGCTCTCCCTGCGAGAGGCTAGGTCACACAGGTTCACAGGATGCGAAGACAAGGCGGTCCTGGTGACCACAGCTATTTGTCAGGACTGGGTGTCCCAACACAATTTCTTTTGGCAGCCAGGCAAGGGCAGCGCAGGGCACAAGGCAAGGCTAGGCTGCAGCAGCAGTTCCTTGTACACCGAGCGACAAGGCTGCCGTAACAAACAGAACTCCTACCCCTTCCGCAGCGTTCATCCGTTGTCTTCTCGGGCTGCCGGACCACACGCGTTACTGCACGTGCTGTGCAGCACCAACTAACAGGAGGCAGGAGTGGGCTGCAAAGAGAGACAGACACAAAGCAGCTGAGGGACAGAGAGCGAACAATCAGATGCATCCCAGCCTGTCTACAAGACAACCTGCACTCTGGTTATTGGGCCCTGAACTAGAAAAGAAGCCCAGTTTCCAACTAAACACAGCCCATCAGAGGTGGGGGGAGAGGGGCCCACAGGCAAAAATACGTAATGTGAGCAGCCAACCTCCTTCTACCACCTTCAGAAGATAACGGGTATCCTCTTCTGCACAGTTCTAAGCAGTGCCTCTGCTTACCTGACCTAAGCCCTGTTCTGCTTCCCCTCTGTAGTCTCACTAATAGTTAAAGTCTAATCAGAATTAAGGGAATGTAAATAGCAGCAATCAGGCAACAGCTCAGAGCCACTTCTAGTATCATGACTCAAACACCTGCAGCTGCCTCGCTAACAGAGCAGTGGCCACCTTTTATCTTCTCATTTGCTCCAAATTACTGCTTAATTAAAACGAACTCCTTCAGTTTGTTTAGCAAAATAAGTTTAGTTCTCTCTCAATCCCCTTACTGATTATCATCACCCCTGTCTAGAGAGCTTGTTGGGAAATCACGCACGAGATCCATCCTTCTGAAACGCTAAAGACAGTATGCGGGAGGAAAATACTGTAATGTGCCAAAGCACAAGCAACTCAAATCACAGCAGCTCCGGTGAGGCCTGAAATGCAGCACAGGTGTGTCACTGCATGACACCCAGGGACAGGAAATCATTAGGCCATGTGAATTGATAATGAGTCCAACCCAGCCTCTTCACAGGCAGAGCACACAAATGGTCAGACACCAGGGTGCCAAGGCTCAGGTCTGTTAATAACAAAAGCTTTAATAAGCTAAGAAACAAAACAGCTGTCAACGGAATGCTGTGGATAAAGAGCTCAGCCATCAGGTGACAGATGTGGTAGAAAACCACAGCATAGAACAGACAGGCAGGAAACAAAAAATCTCACCATAAAGTAAAAAAGGCCAAGTCGGAACTGAGAAGGGCAGTCAAGGCGTCCTCGCCTGGGGCTTTGACTTGATACCATTCATCCACTTTGCTGCACAACAGGCAGGTGGTGGATCAGAATCCAGGATGCAGCCTTTTGTACGCAGTCTCCATTAACATCTTTTAAAATTCACCACGTTCTTGAAACCTCGATGCCAGGTACTTCTCATGTCAGGATAATGGCCACGCCAAAAGCGCCGCATTTGAAGTTAACAAGCTCAAGCGCGCTATGAGGCTGTTGAAAGCCAAGTATGCATCCTCTCAGATCAGGCTATAAAGGGAACTTCAAAAGTACACTTCTTAAAAAGGATCCAGCAGAAGTTCAGAAATGAAAGAATAATTAGGGGCTTGAAAACTTCTCACAGGAGGCAAGAATGGAAAGATGCAGATTGCTTACATTAGGGAGGAACTGCAGAAGAAAGAGTGATAAAATAATTAGAGGTATAAAGAAGATGACGGGAGGCACCTGTCCTCCCTTTCTTGTAACATACAAGGGCTACACGATGAAAATAACAGAATTCAAGGTCAGGCACTGTATAAAGTTAACAAAAACAGCTGAACTTGTATAACCATCGCAACCATCTGGAAGAGAAACAAATCCATGTGATGTGAGGTTTAGCCAGACCAGAAGGTATTAGCGAGGAGAGTAATGCCAAATGGTGGCGGATTTATTCTCTGCAAGCTCATTCCTTGCCCCCTCTTTTGAAGCATCTGATCCCAGCAGCTGGCCCAAGTCAGTCTCAGGACCAGCACAGCTTGACAAGCCCAAACTCCCAGAAAAACCTTCTGCCTGATCAGAGGGATGGAGTCAAAGACCCTGAGGCAAAGCGTGAGGGAAATCTCAGCAGTTTTTAGTGAGGCTACCAACAGGCAGGGTATGAGGCTTCCCTAGGAGACGGTCCCTGAACAAAGAGCCACAGGTCACCCACCACCATTCAGCGACACCTCTCTAACACACCAAACCTCAAAAACACCAGCAAGGCTGTCAATTCACCTGGCCAGCCTGGAATTTTTTTTTCCTCACAAAAATATGAATTGCCGTTAAATTTTTAACCAATAAAATGAGTTTCATTCTTTAAAAAGGAATGTTCTTGCTGGTGATTTTGTGTTAACTGTAAGAGACACCAAACAATATCCCCCTCAAGGCCAGTTTACAAGGCAGGAGTAGGATGAATTGCAGCAGTCACCAAAACGCTTTCCTAAAAGTCGGAGGCCAACCAAGCACCGGTTCCACTCACTGTGAACGCTGCAGAGCCGCTCAGTGCAAGACCCAGCCAGCTGTAAAGCCATTTCAGCACCTGAATGTCAGCAGCAGAATTCAGTACAAAATGATCCTAGCAGAAGCCTGTAAAACTCAACATTAAGTGCAAACACAATGACGGGTTTTTTTGTCCTAGACACAATTCCACACAAGAACAGCCAACTTATCTTGCACCTTGTTTTAATCAAATAATCCAGCTCATTTCATATGGAATAAATTCATTAGGCTTTGGGGTTTTGTTTTAAATTACAAGATCAAGCATATTTTAACAGAGTTCATTTAAATACTGTGCTTTTAGCAATTAATAATTTCACAGTTCTGTAAACACGCTTCACTGCGCTGTCTGACCTTTGAAGGGTTTGGCTTGATGAATTCATATCAGCTTTCACCACACATTTCAGAAGGCAGCTTTCACGCCGCACGCAGGTCAGACACAGGCCCTTGCACTGCCCAGTCCACGGTGCCTCCCGCCGCACCACACACAGGAAAAGCTGCGTTTCATGTCAGAGCTCCAGGTCCTGCAGGTCTCCCCAGCTAGGTCCAATTTTCACTTTAACATTCAATTTTACCGAGAGTTTGACGGCATTTTCCATCTCGTGCTTGACAATCTGAGCGACCTACAAGAAAATGCTAAACATCAGATGCACACATAACTTCAATACTCTGTTTTTCTGTCAATAGCTCGGATGGCCGGACACCTGGAATCCTCTCCTGCGTTTATTTGCAATGACTTACCATCAATGGGAATGCAATCAAACGTTTTAATTCTGATTAGAGTTTATGAACGGAGAAACTGTATAAAGCCACTAACATTTTATGCAGCACAGAGTTGGGACTGGTTCCGCACTGTTTAGGACTACTTAGAAAAGAGGCAGGATTATGTTTCCACTAAACACTTTGGAGTCCTGCAGTCTCCTTTTTCACCCAGCTGCATGCATCCTTCTAAGTGTTTCGTGGAGTCTGTTCTGAAAACTTCAATGTATTGAAAGCAAGCCACAAAACAAATACACCAGAGGCAAAGTGTGGTGGTCCTCCTCGTTGTGTCAGCAGAAGAGGCACTCTGTGAAACACAAACTACAAAACCTCTGGGAAAGCAGATCACATTCAAAGAAGGCACTAGAAATACAGCCCAGGCTCCTCCTTGCTATTTTGTGGAGGCAACTCCAGTATTTGCTGCCTTCCAAAAGTATTCCTAAGAAAACACTCATTTCAGTAGATAGTTAAGAGACCAGAAGATATTACTGCCTACGACTTTTTGGATTGTAAGAGACTGGATTTTTTTTTTTTTCCCCTGACTGCAAATACCTGCCCTGGATAAAGGGACTCTCTTTCCTACCCCACATGCGGAATCCAGCCTGTCCTGGATTGCGCATTTGAATGAACCTTTCCACAGCAGGGTGAAAAGAGGCTTTGAAATTATTGTGATTCCTCATCTCAGCTAGAGGCCACTGTGTCAGCATAGGAACTCTTCAAGATTTCTGATCCTCTCATGTATTTTCATAATTCCCTCACAGAAGAAATTTCTCCACAGTTTTTACTGGGGAATGGAGGTGATTTGAGGAGATCAGAGCACAAGAGTTTACAACAGCATTAAGAACTAGGCAGAGATTTGTCTTCCAAACCCCTACGCCCTTACAACCACATTTCAAAATGATCTTGATAACCTAGAAAAATGCTTTGAAATAGGATGTAATTCAGCACAGACAAATACAGAGTAGAAAGAAGCAGAGTAGAGAACTAGGATAGAAATAATCTACTTTTCAAAAATAGGATGAAAAATAACTGCCCGGGCAGGAAGAAAATGGGGTTATGAGAGATTAAAAACTGAACAGGGCTTAAGGCAGGCACACTGTTGTGAGAAAGAACGCAAATGCAATTCTGGAACACAGAAAAAGAAAATGTTGCTTGTGTGACACACAGGTCAATTTTCCACTCTAGTCAAACCACTCCAGCCTTGATCAAGTTTGGGGCCCAGTACTTCAAAAGAAACATGAACCATACACAGTGAGATTCTCTAAGGATGGTCAGAGGTCCAGCATACACCACCAGCGAGGAACATCACATTAGGGCTGCTGCACCTAGAACAAGGAATGGTGGTTGCAGGGGAGACACAAAAACCTGTGTGAGGTTCCTGGGGAAGCTGATGGGATGAGACAGGACGTGCGCCAACACCCTGACCTGGGGGCCTTTGCACTCTGAACTTCCTGTACATTAAAGCAAACAGCACCGTTTCCAGGGTTCTCAATGGTCAGCTAAAACATGCTTGGAGGAATACTGGCCATCTTAAAAAATAAATGCAATGATGCTAGGAACAAGCAAGCAGTTTAAAAGCATTCAACCTTTGATTCCTAATCTAGTCCATATCCTTATGTTCCTACCTGATTCCTTGTTGCCAGGGTCAGCTCAACAGCCAGAAGTTCAAGTCTCCTACCATCTTTGGGAATATTATCAGAGTCTTGCTATTGTGATAAGCTCTGAAAGCTCACTACCTTCATTTTGACATTCTGCACAGATTAGGAAAGCTCTGATGCCCCAGGCATTTCACACCTTCAGCACAAGAAAAAACAGGTATTATCCCAACCTGGTCTTTTAAAAAGAGGCAAGCTACC
Organism: Cariama cristata; assembly: GCF_000690535.1. Lineage (NCBI taxonomy): Eukaryota > Metazoa > Chordata > Aves > Cariamiformes > Cariamidae > Cariama > Cariama cristata. The sequence continues at coordinate 52,124 of NW_009595144.1, read as the reverse complement.
TCACTGATAGACTGCAAATGAGAACAGAGTGATCACTAGCCTTGTTTCTTACAACCATTTCTAAGGATACTCTTGACTGGAACACAAATTCCTAGATACATGGAAAGATATTTTTAGTTTTCTTTTATGCATTTTAGCAGCTGAAAATAAGCTAGAGCCAGTATCAAGCCTGTGATCAAACTAACTTGTTAGCATAAAAATTCCTGTTGCAGCCAAGAACAACATGATTTACAGTATAACAAAGCTTTAGTGCCAGCAAGATGAAAAAAATCTCACCAATATAAAAACCAAGAAACGCTCACTTATTTTTTACTAAAAGGTATATTGTAGTTCAAAAGGACTGATTAATTCAGGTCTTTGAGTGGGGGCTTCAGATGGAGAGACTTCAAGAGATCCTTTCCAACCTAGATCTTTCCAGTATAGGATAATTCTAATGGTACATCTGAAAGCACAGCAGGCAATATTATCACAAAAAGAGATCTTTTCAGGCCCTAAAAATAATTAATCAAAGGAGTAAGAAGTACTCTGTTGTCTCAGCTAGACAGAAACCCTTGAGAAAAAAGCAAATCTGGCACACACAAGGAAAGTCTGAAACTATGAAACATGCCTTGTGTACATATGTTGTTTTAAGTGACTGCCCAGAAAATCTACAGACAGAAGTATATCTGAAGGAAGTTAGAAAAGCTGGTAATAATTGCCTTTGAAGTTGATGTTGTTAACAAAAAAATATAATACAATAAATAATAAGCAAATCCACTCGCCCCCAGTTCTTCTGGGAACACCGTGATAACTTGGAGTCAGTATCTAAAGACGTAAAAGCCTATACTCAGGGGATTTCAGTTTTCTACAGAAAGAAAATTAGGAGCCTTTTCACCTCTAAAACAGCCTGCATGGATTGAAGCAGCAGATGTCTGAAGAGAGCTGGCGAAGTGAACAGAAGCTTGAGCTAAGATTCAACAGAAAAATATTAAACCTTTTGTTCTTAATGAAATGTAAAAAACAGTCAGTACTGCTGAAAGGTCTCTCAGACTAGGAGTTATTGCTTGCCATCAAGAAATGGCCTTTTGTCAATAAAGATGTGTACGTGCAGGACAGAAGTAGGAGAAGGACATCCCCAAGCTACGGAAGCACAACCTGGGAGCCTTCCTGCATTTGTGCTCAGGACTTGGGAAAACACTGAGCTGCCAACACGCAGGTAAAACGCTTGCTACTGAAAGCTGTCACACAGATACCACTATGCCCAGGCACAGGAGCACCTACACAGTGGAAGAGCACACACAGAGACACATATGCACATGAAAGGTACCTTAAGTCCACGCAGCACATTTCTTGTACCTACCACACTGCTAACCGGCACCATAACACTCCTACCAGAAAGATAAGTAGGTATGGAATGAGGAAACAAGTACCTAAAGTACAGAATCCTCCTTT
>NW_009595144.1:335-50683 GCF_000690535.1 Cariama cristata | reverse complement strand
TACAAAAAGTACAAACCACAGCTGTAACAATACATGTTCTGAGTGAGGCACTAGAAGACAGAAGTGTAAACAGGGAGGCAAAATTACCTCCAAACGAGGGAAAACTTCCCCCTACACCTGTCAACAATATTAAACTACTTCACTAAAAAAGTCCTGCAGAGAGGTTGTACGAACTGCTGTTATAAGCAGCAAAGCACACGTTGGAAAAAGGAACTTCGGCAATGGGGAAGGCTTGAGTCTGAAAATACAGGCATCAAGAATACAAACATCATTTTTCATCCAACTCAACTTTGGTTTCAGACACCTTTTAGCACACAGCAAGAGAGGATCCAGGGAAGAGAAGCTGAGCCCCTAGAAGGAAGGCTTGTTTGAAACATCATAATGCAGTAGATAGCTGAAAAAGCAACTGCACGGCTGTACCTGGATGACATCGTCCTCAGCAACTTCATAGAGGAGCTCATCATGGAGTTGGAGGATAAAGAAAGCTCCGCTGATGGGATGTAACATCCCTCTGCTTCTCTTCCTTGCTAGCCTTCCTACACAGGTAAAGAGCACAGTTCATTAGATACCATTATGCAAAGGCGTGTTTCTTGTGTCAAAAAACCCTTGCACGTTCCTAACGCTGAGAAAAAAAGCATGAGGAACTTGAAAATGAAAAAGCCCATGCCTACAGATAAAGCCACAAAACATTGCTATTCTATCAATATTTGTACAGCTACTGAGGGAAAAATGTTGATGAAAAGCATTTTAGATATAAACATTTCAGCCTTAAAGATATGAATCAGAATAGAAACAAGAGACAGTTGCATGTCCTGAATCATCTGTTTTAAAAGTAATTTTCAAACAAAATCATGTCAAGTTTAATCAGAAGTTGGTTTACAACATTCTGTTTGGCAATGAATTAGGATTCTGCTTTTCTTACAAAATAATTTTAATAGCTAGTCTAAAAAGGCAGTAAACCTCTTCCCAAATGCAGTTATCTGAAACTGTAGTTACTACTCATGATTAAAAAAAAGGAAAGGAAAAAAGAGCAATTTTTGAATAAACAAGTGGGCAGCTGACAAAACCAGGATCCTGGTAGGCCTTGCCTAACAAAAATAAAACAGAACAAACAGTTCCATGGTAAAAGCTTTTTTTAAAAAAATAAACAAACACACCCTCACACACACAGACTCGAAAGTTACTTATTTCTCAGGTCATCTAACAGGAGGACTCCAGTTCACAACTACAGGAAGGGTTTCACAGAATCGTTGGTTCCTCACACAAGCCTCACACTGAAGCAGCAGTATTAAAGAAGTCACATGACGCAGGATGCATCTCTATGGTACAGGCATTTATAACTTGCTGAAAGAGAATTCTTTTCAGTTCTTGAAACAGCTGGTGTCAGAGGAGGAAGAACTGTCACAAATGCATCAACTCACCTTCCTACAATTACATTGGCCAAAGGTCAGTAGCTGCTGCTACTGGAAGGAGTGGGAAGTTCTGCCAAACACGTGCCTCCTACTCATAGTGGACCTCTGAATCTTGTCTCTCTAAAATAAAATTCCCTGACCTATTTTTAGAGGTTTAGCAATTAATGATTTAGTTTTCCTTCTCAGTCCTACAAATCAGACTTTTCATATTAAGACAGCTTCTTGTTTCAGGTTGAAGCATATGAACTATCAAAGACAGACAGCACTCCATCCCTTAAGCTGTCTTTCTAAAAATATATGACTGATGAACAAAACACTGTCTACATTATGCTAAAAAAAGTCTTCATAGCACTCCTCTGGGAATGAGTACCCCAGCACAGCTTTGCTATCTGCAGCCAAAAGAAACTTATGCTGATAAGTGCTTCATATACTCTTGTGGAGCCTCTGTACATCAAATTCTAGTCAACAAATTCCAGACTTAATTCTAACCAAAAAATGTATTTTTGGAACTAGATGTTGTTCCACTCTATCTTTTCACTGCCTTTGAATTCAGAGTATCTGCTCAGTTTCTCCTTCCTACTTTTGAACAATTCTGTGGTGGCATCACAGACTGTATCACATATGAACTCCCACTGACACCCTTTGCAAGATCCGCTTTGAGGCAGCTGGGGTTTCTGACCTGATCACAGCACTTCCTTTAGTTTGTGTGTCGAGCAGACATTATCCCTCTTTCCTTATGACATTTTGCCCATGAAACAGACTTAACTGCTGTCAGGAAATAAAATGTCTCCCATTCCTAGCCCAAAGGCCCTAACTTTTTTTTTTCCCCAGACAATTTTTTTTTTAATCCACATTAGTAACACTGAAAATTTCACCCTAGTGTGCAAGGAAGAGGCGAGCGTACCGGTCTTATCTCTCTGGAAGGAGCTCTCCAGATGTCCGTGGGACTTGGTCACAGAGGAGAAAGCTTCCAGGCGTCTCTGAATGTTCACAGTGGCTGTTTTGACAATGTCTGCAGCAGATCCCTGAACAGTTGTATTCACAGCCTGTCGCTCTGCCTAAACAGAGATAGTTGTTCTCAAAACTCACCCAAAAAGATAAATCAAACCCAGCATGCCACATGTACCTCGTTAAAAATAATAAATACATGGCCAAATACAGGCATAGTAAAACCTCCAAATAAAAAGTTGGTTATATCTGCCTGAAAGAGAGACATTATAGACTAGCTTCAGACACCAAAGTTCTCCAGGTGACTGAGAAAAGCAGGATTTCCATAAATTTAAAATTAATTAATATCAAGGGTAATAACCCGCTAGAGTCACAAGCCACAAGAGGGAGAAGCATATACACATGGTAACAGTTTCATGAAGAGAAGAAAAATCTCACAGTTAAGCCAAGTAGCATGAGACACTTCTGCCTATCTTCAAAACCATCAGGAATGGATAACCAAAGGCAAGAAGCTGGACTTCATGGATTCATAATCTGGTCTGCTGCATTGAACCCTGACTGCCACAGCATTACAGCTGTGCAAAAACACACTATGACACAATGACTTTTTTTCCATACAAGCAACTTCTCTACTAAACCAAACCTCAGACAAGAAAACTGTATTCAAACATTCTTCTCTCTTTGATTAGAGCTGAAATGTGTGCAAAAATTTATGAGGAAGCTGAAATGAAAGTGAAGATAATTCGTTAACTGATCTTTAATATGCTTTTAAAGAATAAATCAAAGTTGAACAGAAGGTGCATCTACACTTCATGCTGAAGTATCCTTCAGATTAAATAGTCAAATCATCTCAAAAGTTTTTTGACAGTATCCTTGTTTCCCTTTTAACTACTTGGAGTACAAATTCCCCCACTTCTTCCCTTCCACTTTAAATGCTTCACAACCTGATCCAGCTTCCTACTGAGAAGTGTAATGCTTCCTCCCCACAGAAATGCACCAACATCTCCCAGGGAGTCAATTCACTCTTACTGAAGTAGAGTCATGTGTCCGAAATGACCTTGAAAAAAAATAATGCCAGTGCAAAGGTGTGTATTGAGTAAATATTTATCTAACAAGTTAAAGCAATTTTCCTTTGAGGTGAAATAAGAAAAGGAACAAATACCCAAAAATATAGGACTGAAACACACTTTCTTGTTCAAGTGCTGACAGCACATAACATACAAAGAATGCTGAGTGGGAGCAACTCAGCCTGAAGAGTTTAAGCACATCACTGTGTGGAGGCTTTTTAAAGTCATGTCCACTTATTTCAATAAATTAGTCACTCCAGTTCCAACGTGGGAGTTTTGAAGTGAGGTTAGCACAGTGATGACAGCTGTACAGCTGGTCACAGAAGACTTATGTCAAGCAGACCATGACAAAAGCTCTGTTATTCAGAGAACAACTGAGGGAACAGTGAACTAAGTGAGAAGTGGAAGGTCATGACCAAGATAGCTCATAGACCCTGTAAAACCGCAGATACAGATATGCAAGGAAATCTAATACTTTAAAAATAAAAAGAAATAAAACAAATTTTTAAAAAAAAGTACTGTACTCAACATACATGAGCTTTACTGTAGGGGTTTGGATCCTTGATAGCTGGCAGGTATCTCCGTCTTCCCAGGATGGTCTGCACAAACCCATCTCTTCTGCAGCTCCTCACTGTCTCCCTCAAGAATTTCTGAATCCCTGTGGAAGGAAAGAGAAAGTTTTCCCTAATACACCTGATGTTCCATGTTCGCTTCTCAGTGGGGTCACTGATAGCAGTCTGGGACACCCAAGCAGCAGAAAAGGAATTCTTTAAATTTCCTAGACCCTGCCAGTGGATAAGGGCACACGATCACTCATTCAGCCTATTGGCAGCTCTGCTGGGAAACCTATTAAGATTTCTGAGGTGGAAGAGAGTGCATAGTGTCAGGAAATCTGGCTGTGCGCAAGGAGGTAGGAAGTCTGTTCTGCACAGCGCCCAGGCACAGAGGATCATACATGTATTATTGATAATGGAGAGGTCAGGACCTGGACCGGCACTGGAAAGACAAGTAGTAGGAAGGGAGTAAATTGAAAGCAGAAGGCAGAGCCCTTGATGCCTCAGGCTGCCTGACTTCAGGCTGTGTCACTTCAGATTCTAGGATGAAAGAAACTCATCCACCTGTACTTTGCAAGGGAAGGAGTGAATCCACCGAGAGTGTTAAAAAGAAACTTAGGTCAAAGAAAGGTGAGACGGGGAAGAGTCCCTTTCACTGCAGGTTCAGGTAATAACTGCACTGAAGTGGAAAAAGTTAACTTCAGACAGTTTCTTTCCACGGTTTACAAAATATAAAACATAAAAGGAGCTATTCAAGATCAAGACTGACAGCATTAGTCAATTCATTAGGTATGTAATTTAGCACGTCAGCCTGGCAATACATACAAATGAAAATTCATAAGAACTGAAGTTACAATATAAGGTACATTGTGGAGTTTGTATGTACACACGTGTACCGAGAGGGGAAAAAGTAAGAAGTCATTTCTAATGGTCATGAAGGAGAGACTATCCAGAAATTACTGGAGACTAAACAGACTCTTAATAGGACACCATTTCTCAGCATCTGTCTCCTAAAGAAACAAACCCTGAATCTTCAGAACATAATTTTCCAGCACATTTCCAAGTTTTATGATTAGAGCTAGCTGTCTCTCATTCCATTTGCCCTCCATTCATTTTCTGATTGCAGCTCTACTCTCTCTATAGCTTTCCTAAAAATTAACATGCTTCTTTGAAATGCAACAATGTCTTTTTACAAAACACGGGAGAGTTGTACTGAGCAGCTGGATAAAAATGTAGGGGTTATATGTAAAACAGTTTAAAACTCAGTGAAAGCAGAAGACAAGAGCAGAAGAGAAATGGTTATATTTAAAAATTATAAGAAGTGTGGTCTAAAGTTGTCCTGCATATCATTTGAAGCTGTGTGTTTTAATAAGGAAGAGAGTGTTTCTTATTCAGAAAGTTAATAGCTTTAAAATGAATCCCCAGGGCTTATTAATTAATTTAAAAAACAACAAAATAATTAATGTAATAAGCAAACAACCAAGGTCCTAAAGATGAATAAAACCAGAGTGTAGAGTAAAACATTACGGAGTGTCAAACTGCTCTGTTCCTGCACTGGACTTTTTCAAAATTAAAAGCTTTTTCAAAAGAGGTAGGAGCAGTAGAGGGCTGAGACAAATTTAGGATTTGAAGAGACATGGAGAGAAGGGATTAAAAACCACCACCACCACCCAGTTCCCAAACAGCCACATCCAAACCTGTGTATCGTGATTTGAAGGATTCTATGTAATTGGCAGCTTCATTTTCATCAATCCCCATCTGCTCGCCTAAAGATTTTGCTCCTATTCCATAGATGATTCCATAGCAAATCTGCCAGGACAGTGTGAAGAACCGCAACCATATGGTAAGCCATGCGGAGAAAGCAGAGCCAAAACAAAATGTGATTCACTGGAAGACAAGTGTATGGGAACAAGGGCGAGCATTCAAGAAGAGAGACTACCTCTGAGTCCGAGCCATTCATGCTGCTTTTCTCCACCCTCATCCCCCAAAACCCAGACAGCTCCAGTTGAAATGTATTGAGAGTGGGAGGACATACAATGCAACTACTGAACAATCACAGCCGAACCCAAACAGAAAACCATACTATTGGGACTCCCTGATGTTTTGAACATTGAATCTCCCTGCCCAGAAAGCTGCTGAATTTTCTTCCTAAAAATTACCTGTTTAGCTTGCTGCCTGGTCCTATCTCCAACAGCTTCAGGATCAATCATTTTCCATTCTGCTGCAATGCTCTTAAAGACATCAGTACCCCCGTTCAAAGCTTGAATAAGTCGACAGTCGCAAGACAAATGAGCAAGGATCCTCAGTTCAAGCTGAGAGTAATCAGCAGCCAAGATTAGGCCACCTGAAGTCAAGAAGTTAGCAGAAATCATTATTTCATAAATTACTCCAACAACATTCCAACAAGGAGGACTGAAGCTGTCCTTGCACCTTCTGCTCTGAAAGTTTTCCACAGCCATTTCTATCAGACAAATTCTTACCTGTTTCCCCAATGCCCAGGCCTGCCTGCTTTCCATCTAGCCCCCTACATCTGGAATCCATCAAAAACACACAGACAAGTATCAGCACAGAAATCAGACTAGCAGACTTGCACTGAGCCAGGGCAGGCAACAAGAGAACTGACATTTGGATAGAAAGAACACTAGATAAGAGTGCAATTTGTGTATTAAGAGCTGCTTAAGCTACCTCTTTAAAAACCAGATTTTCTTACGAGAGGAAATGAAGGTGCGAACATTTGAATTATAACATTTGAATACTTTCCTCAACTGAAAATCTCTACAGTCTTGTGAATAATTTTGAGGGAATGCTGACTACTGCCTTAGTTTTCCAAGTAGACTGCTCAGTCAGATACATACTGTCATCAATTCTTAACGCTTCATTAGATCTAGATATAGAGCAGGATCTGGGCTTTACCTGGGAAGGGAACAAAAGCATGCCTCATGCTAACAGAAAATGGTATTCCTCTTATATCGGATCTGTCTTCAGCCTGAACCTTTAGGCCATTAGGTAAAATACTGGAGCGCTTTCTACATCTGTGGAGACAAAGAATGACTGTTCTTCACCAATTTCTAAAACACTTAAAGATGCATAATCATTTTTACCACAAAGAATCAGTGAAAACAAGTGAGACAATTGCCCCAAAGTAACTTGATTTTATTTTCCAGAAGGCCAGAAGTTTACAGTGGCACCCAGGTGCTCTACAGCTTCTCAGGGCTTGCTTAGCTTTCCTGTCCCACCAAGTCACTTGTAGCTGCAGACAGAATTGTATCCATCAATACACCCACTGGATGGTGCACAGCTGTGACACCATTCATACAACCTTCACCCATCAGCACCAGTCTACCAGCCAGCCTATTGGTTCTTCACTGGAATTCAAAGGCCTTTTTAAGTCCTTGATGTTTGGGTCAGGGATCTGAGCAATTTCTTTATCAGAATTAAAAGGTGTCTCTGAGATCAAGAGTAGTTTCAGTAAAGCACAGAAAAGAGATCATGCCCTCTTCCCTATAAAGCAGTTGCAAGCCTGAGCGCTGCCAGAGCTATTTCTCAGAATGACATTTCTGCCTCCAAGTCCAGGCCTGGTTCTTCTGAAGACAGATGGACAACATCCTGCTACTCCTTGGCTCTTTTCCCATGACCTACTCAAGGCACAAGGATGTTAGACACATGGTGGTAGGAAAAGACAGATAGAAGAGCCAGAAACTTCTCACATTTCTCACATCTTGCTATGGAAAAAAGATTATAAAAGTCACTCAGGTGACACACGTAGGACAAGAATCTGAATGGAAAGAGAAACTGAAAGGACAGAAAGTCACCAGCGAGTATGAAGCCCCAAAGCTCACAAGCTAGCTGCTAAAAGATCCACCTTGATATTTCACTAGACTTCCACACAATTGTTTAGACAGTGGCGTGTAATGCTGTCAAAATAGGGTGTTTGGTTAACAGAAACCAGATTTAGAAATCTTTTTCTGTTACCTGGTAGCTTTTGCAGAATCATCATCACAAATGAAATTATTAACGAAGAATGAAAAATATGTTCACCCATGTTCCCTTACATAGGGAGCTGCAGAGCATAAAACAGACGAACTTTGTTCTGCTTCTTCCACAATATCCTATCCTCTTTCGGAGTAGCTCTTAGAAAGTCAAACCAGATCCTAACTTCAGTTTAGTTACTTTCCACACTCAGGCTTTCCATCCAACAGTTGGGAGCATAATGTTAATTTCACTGTAGGGTTTCATAAAGAATTTCAAAAAGCAAGTGGCTACATGGAGCCACATGATGTTAGTATTATTAAGTCTTTCATGTGTCACTGATTTATAGGTAATCATTCTCCTGAAACTGTAAGAGAAACACTGAGTAACAAGTCACACTTACATGACATCAGCCACAGGTGAAGTCAGAAAAATTTGATAATTCAACCACATTAAGATCAGAAGAGTAGGCAGAAGCTTTGCCAAGATCCTCCTACCTGCCCCCAGAAACAGCACAAGAATTAACATTTCCATGAGCTCGGGAGGGTGGGCTTTCTTCAACCACAGTTGGCATTTCAATCTCAAAATCTCTTGGCACATTCTGGATATTTGGCTCTGTAAAGGTTATTCGACCTGAGAAGAAAGATAAGGCAGAACTAAGTAACGGTCCAAAAGGAGTCTCTCTAACTTAATACTGCTGAACACATATCTGCATCTCCAAAAAAACAAGGGGCAGGAGGGCGGGACAGGCCACAACCACTGAGAAAACTGAGGAAAAGAAAAAATAATTTGGGTTTAATGGACTTGAGATGGTTCCCCTGCAGCATTTCTGTAACACTAATAAAAACTCCCAAATGCAGGACCTGTTCTGGGGCCAGAGATTTACATGCTAATATGTGCAAGAAATGAATAATACTACTTGGTGAACACAAAAGCTATTTTAACATATCTAGACTTTTAGGACAGATTTAAGTAAAATAAGTATTTCAGTATTTTCATTTGGTTGAAGTAGAGCACAGGCTTGTTCTCCTATCTTTTCCCCACGGAAAAGCTTCCCACACACACACACAAAAAGAAAAAAAAAAAAAATCAGTAAGGATTTTGTATGCATTTCTTTACCTGTAGTCGTGTGAGTCTGTGACACTGGATATATCCTTTCCATTCCCAGTGCAGAATTCAATCGCTTTTCCCTCTGCAGTGGAAACACCACTTTAGTAATGGCATTGTTGATCCTCCTCCATTCCAGTATTAGTCCTGGCAATGGGTGAAGCGTCTTTAATTTCTCCAAAACATCCTTGTGGGGAGAAAAGGGCACAACTATAATCAATTGCCTTTAAAGCTTTATTTATAAAGTTTTTGCAGTTCTGCAAGAAGAAGCAACTCCTTCACCCACAGGGAGCTTCCAGTGTTGCTGGTTTAAAATTAAATGGATATCCCCTCCACTTATACTGCCTACACCTGGACAATCAAAGCACCATGAGACACTGCAGTTTTATTACACACAAGAAGGCAATCACTGCTCTTTGGACTTTTGCATCCTCATCACCACTCTTAGTCTGCACCAACCAATAAATCACCTGAAATGACCAAATAAAGCATCACTTGCCATAGGTGCCCTACGTTGTCTCCTCTTGCCCAGCGTTAATGCTCCTCCACGGTCTTCTTTTCTTGTACATTTTTCTCCCTGTTCTCTCCTATCTGTACACTAGGAACACACAAAATGCGCCCTTGACCATGCTCCTTGAAAGACAAAGCTGATCACTAGCAATCAAATCCTTTCAGTTAAATCAGAAATATGAAGGGACTAACAAGAATTTCAAAAGACAGTCTCATGCAAACATTTCTCAAAATAACTTATTTTTGTATGGAGCAGACAGCTGCAGCCTCATCCCTCCACATCACAAAAGGAGGAAATCCTGACTTTGCTTCTTGCTCCCTGCTCTGCCACCACCACCACACTCACTTCTTCACTGCCACTTCAGTTTCAGAAATCAATACTTGTCTTCCAAGCACTGACTACAGTGAACAAGGGGAAACTAGAAAAACAAGAGAGATTAATGAGTCCTGAAAACAAGGACACATATATCTGCTAATATCACTTGTCTGGCAAGAGCACCCATTAGCCTGCAGCAGTTTGTATTAATGCAGCTCCACATTATTTATCAACTGGCAAGCATGTCAATAGCCTTCACATACATACAAGCCTATGATATACTAAATTTGATAAGCCATCAGATCAGCCGTTCTGAAGACAATTTCTCTGAAGCACAAAATACACATATAGTAGTACCAGGCAGGGAAAATATTGTATTTAATCACCATGGTATTTCAGTATCTTTCAAGCTGATGTTGAAAAATTCTTCTACTATTGGTTTTACAAAATTATTGTGCTATTTTGGTCTTACACATGGTTTGGGAAATCAAGTTCTACCTGATTTATTCTTATTGAAGCCTGTTATTTATAGTCATGTCCTCACTACACTCAGGCTTTAGGAGAGTAGGAGTTGTTAACTTTGCTAACAGAGAAGGCAGAACCCAGTTTGAATTTCCAGTAGTAACTGGAAGAGCAAAAGGCAGATAGTTAAAATTTACTTTCATTTAAGTCAGCATACCTAACTCCGGTGTATCCAAGCAGATGTGTGAAGTAAAGGGAAGTTATTTTTACAGTCACTTTCAGACTAGAACCAGACTTTACTGTACCTTGGTTGTACTGAACTGCTTGCTTAACCTAACCCTGTTTCCTTTAGCAGTTGCTCTTCTGGTGTAACCCAGAGTTTTCTTGTTCCCTTGAACCTTCACATCTCCATTTTGTGGCAACTTCAGCTCCAGGAACAAAACCTGAAAAAGGCCAGCATTTCAAATCAGTTTCTGCATGCTGCTCCCAGGAGAAAACAAAAGACAACTGAGCACTTAAACAGCTTGTTCCAACCAAAGGATAGTAGGAATGCTTCAGCTAATTAAAAAGCTGATTAAAGATCTCTGCTATCAAAGTCATTCCTCCTCATTTTAATTAACAACAAAATGCAATATAAAACCTCATTTTCTCAACACTGTAAGTTTAAGTTCAGAGGTATGTTTTTAGAAAAGGTAATTAACTCCATCCAATAAGTGAGGTTACTGCTGACAGTCAACTGTAATAAAACGTGGTGTTAAGATGACTAAAAATGGGAAGAACATTGGTGAAAAAAAGAAGAGTTAGTAGGGAGCAGGCTTCAGAGCAACATGAATGGCACAGAAGGAGGTGGTCCCAAATACCTTTCATAGAATAGCCAGAATATTAGGTTTTCTATTTAGCAGCTATTGTGTCTCATTTCACTGCTGGCAGAAGGGAGTAGAAGTTTTTCTCTTGCACATTTATGTAGCACAAAAGTTTTACTGACACAAAATTAGAAGGGTAAAGCTCTACTAACCTATACAAGAAACTTGAAATGATTCCTAACAAAATTTCCACATAAGAAACAAGCTTCTGTAGTTCAGAGAACAGCATTTCAGAAAAAAAATGTGCCCTTTTCCATGAAGCACAGTGAAATTGGAGCTGAGCATTATTTCAGGAGTTTTAATTCAGACTACTGTTACCGAGCAAAACTGCATTTGCAACAAAGGAGGAATATTTCTGTGGAACTTCTTTAGTGATGGCTGCTTGCAAATTTTGACTACTTCCATATAAAGTATAGCCCATCAGCAAGAAAGTAGTATACAGAAAAGAAATAAATGGGAAAAAAGCATGCACAGCAGTTACAATCTATTCCTATGCTTCCATGTAACATACATTAAAAAATATACAGTAAAGTTCTTCAGGAATAAAAGTATTGATAATTTACATAGAAACCTGTTTCTTATGCTTTAAAAAAAAAAAATCAGTTCTATACAAGCTCTTAAAAACAGACAGTAGTTGATTCAAAACTTTTAAAGCAGTCTTTCCTCCTTCTTCATGCCTGTACAGGGACAAGGGTAGCAATGCAACTTAGTCAGTACAACTATTCTTAGACTCAGACTACATGATATCACATCACATCTCATGTGCAGAATACTGGTATTGCAAAAAAGCTTCTCTAGTGCCCCACCATTCATCCAAAATATTCCAAAAGCCATTTAATCGACAGATCATCTCATGCACTATGAGAAGCCAAGGACCTGTACAAACAACATGCTTATTTCCACTTGTTTTTTATTTCCAACATGCTCATTTCCACTTCTACCTTCTTTATTTCTGCTAAAGCTAGCAGAAATCAGAATGATCAGTAACAAGCAGAAGATGCATAGCACCTTGCAGGCAGCAAGCTCATAATGAGTGTAAAGACAAATCAACTCTGAGGAGAGTTCCATTTGCGGTTTGTCTTGTCTTCATACGACAACTGCCCAAGAAGGTTTTTTCTTAAGTCTAAGCAATTGAAGGTAACTTCTGAGAAAGTTCTCCCCCTCCCACCCTAACCCTCACATACCTCTGCAATGTCATCAAGGCTGGTCAAGGAGAAGCTGTGGCCTGCCAACTGATACGCCTTGGCCTCAATCTCACTCAGTTTAGCTTGCATGACCTGTTTCTGGGTTTCATATGCCGTTGTGCTAAAACCAATGCCATTCAGCTCCAGCAGAGCCAAGCAATAATGGGTGGGCATCTCCACTTTAGAAAATACATCTGTAGTAAGTACAAACCCCAAGAAAAACTTTTGTAACACCAAAACCAGATCAACTGCAGATCAACACATTCATAAAAACACAACTGGGGAATCCTCAGATTTTAAAATCCTGAATGTCCTGACACATTGAAATCTTTTAATATAGATTTAGTTTAAATACATATTTCATAATAAGAAGCATACCAGAACTTTTTATTACAAAAGTATTTAAGAGAATAGCAACTTCCGTCAAATTTTCCTAAGAAATACACATCTCTTTCTATATCAACATTTTATAAACCGCAGACATGCTTAACGTAAAGCTTTCTAACTTGATATACTTTCATTCCACCACCCACATCTTTCAAAAATGTTCTAAGGTTTAGTTGTCACGATCGTAAATGATGTGGTAAACTTACAATAAAAGACTTCAGTGAGACTGGACCCTAATCTTAGGCTTCATATATAATTTAGGGGAAACAATCAAAAAGCCCACCAATAGGTAGGTGCTTTTGGGGGGATTTTTGTTTACTTGTTTTTAAACAGAGACAAGCATTCAGCAAATATTAGTGCAAACATACTGGATCATTCACTATGAGATCACAAAAGCTTTATGGACATAGCACCTACATGGCACACAATGCTATATGGGCAGGCCAATGAGTAAGAAATCTCCTTTAGAAAATATTTGACGATTTTAGGAATTGCTTCTGACAAGGAAATGCAAAAGCTTTTGAAAATGTTCACGAGAAACCATAGACAGACCCACAATTCCCCTGAGAATGGAAAGGGTACTCCCCTGAGAGGCAGAGATCTGCTTGATTCAGAGACTTAAAATAGACTCTACTATTGCCTCAGCCAATGGAACTGGTGGATATTTCGGATATAAAAATTGCATTTTAATGTAAAATTTAATTTAATTTTTTTTGACAAAACAGAGGTACTTCCAAGGGAAGTTCCCGCTTTTCTTTTAACAAATGATCATTTTGCCACAGAATATACTTAGGTAAGTACTTCCAAATCTCCTCTCTTCTCCACTGATCATTCAGTCTGTGGTAGCCCAGCTACCTTTACCCTTCCTCTTTGTCCCCAGGTGGAGAAGCTCTCTTTACCTGTCAGATTTTCCTTCTGTAATTCATCATGGAGTTGGTTCATGACATTGAAGATAAGCACAGACTCTACTGCTGCTCTGTATCGCCCAGAATGATCTCCGCTGGCACTAAGCCCCAGGCTCTGCACCCCTTGGCCAGTGCCTACCCCTTCCAGTAGAGGTAGCTCACTGGGGAGAAAGTTAGTCACCATGTTGTGAAGCGTACGTTCCTTAGAGCCAGAATCAAGCAGCCAACATGCAACCTTAAAAAGGGAGACCTCTATGAGACCTTTTTTCCATTTTAGTCATAATACAATGTAAATATTAACTGGGGGTTAACACAAGGTTATAGCGCAGATTATTTTTCTCGATTTGGCAGGCAGACTGTAATAATTTGTGGAAAAATTACATGATTTCAAATAAAACCTTCAAGATGGCATAAGTCACTAAAAAGCTTCATTTTCACTCAGTGTTAATTCTGCACATTTGAGAACCTTATCCTCTGTCAACTAAACATATCTAGAAGCGTCCTCAGGTTTTTTCATTTATTAAAACCTAACACAAAGGGGATTAAATATGAAAATCAGGATCAAAACATATTTAATCTGAAAACTGACTTTGTAAAAATTGAAACTTGTTATTCATCTAGAATATTAGTCAAGCTGAGCTCTCCTATTTATTGCACATCAGCACTAGCACCAAGAATTCCGCAAGGCAAATTTTATTTGCAGTTAGCCTCATACCTCCCACTGTCTTCAAAGCAATTTTTCGTATAGCTATATTTCAGTTTTTTATCTCAAAACAGGATGAAATACAGGTTTCTGCATTGTCTCTGCCATGCAAGCAGAAGGTAAAAACCAAATGTGTACATATGGGGCGGGGGGGGTGCGGTGGTGGCGAATGTGTGTGTGTGTGTGTGTGTTCACTGCATCACTAAAATGAACAAATATGAGTATGACTCCATTTAATACATGGAGCATTGCAGAGAAAGGTGCTATTTTTATTGCTCTTTGATTTTATCCTGAGAATATGCATCAGTATGAAAAGCTAAGTCTGTCTTTGTGTTGAACACCTTAGCTACTTACTTGCAGACTTTAATATTGTCATGATGCTATTCAGCCCGTGTGTGATGCAAGCTTTAAAAATCAACACCAGAAATTTCTATGCATCTAGAGCTTTTCCTAACAAGGATAAGCTCGCTCTTGTGTTTTCATTTGAGTTCCGAGTGGTACCTGAACCTTTTGAAATTACATGTAAACTTTATTTTGTTCTGAGAAAATAGTGGTTGCAAGGTGGTCCATACACATAGCAGATAAATCTTTGGCTTACAAAGTCTTCTGTTCTCAGAATCAATAATCTGACCAGAAGCACTTCTGCCATTTCAGTTCCAGGCTTCCTATTGCAACGAAATGAGAGTTCAGCCCTGTCCACTGGGACAGGGGAGAAATATAACCTCATCCAAGCAATCAGGTGTTTAATATGTTAACCTATCACCAAACCTGCTCTGTTTCTCCTGCAGGCACCATGAACACACATAGCAAAAGAAGTGTCCTCTAAATACTGTTCCAGATTTCCCACTGGAAGAAAATTTCACTAAACCCCCTGACAGGTGTGCATATTCAAATCTAAATAACAGAAGGAAAGTACCAGAAGGTACTCCTGTTTTCCACCACTGTGTTTAAACTACTAGTTTTATCCAAGCTAAATTTCTTAATTCTGCAAACCTTTGGGTCCTCAAATCTTCCTTCCAAGGAAATGCCACAAGCCGTCACCAGAGTCTTGTAGTGCTGAATGAAGTTATACATGACAAGTGAGCGCTCCTGCTTAGGCTTCTTCTGCAGGTACAGCTGCAGATGATACAGTCTCTCTGTTACAGATAGGTTTTTGTCCAAAGGTGGTGGTGCCAAACTCATGCTGATTTCTAAGGCAGGAAATAGAATCAAAAAATGTGGTTTTACCCACTGTGTGACAAGAAAGGCAAGAAAAAAATCCCGAATGCAATCACCTAAAGCACAAAAACTACAGTTGGACTGTGCACAAATAACAATAAATCTATACTGATATTATATATTTTATCAAACCAGACAAGGCTCCCAAAAGCAATATGCTGTGTCTGTACTACTAAACAAAGGATAGCCAGGAATCAGACCCTAGTCTCGAGCCCACATAATACAGATTGGGTTATGTTCAGCATTCTAGTGGCACATTTGTTCTGGAGAGGAAAAAATTGGAAGAGGTTGAAAGAGAAAAGCAAGTAAGCTAAAGAGAACATGGGAGTAAGCTAACATTTTAGCCATATGCATGCTCAGCAGTCTAGTGCTTGAGCCAACTACCTAGCCTTATTATATAGCAGCATAGATGTATCCACAGCAACATGTTCAAGGGTGTTCAACACTTAAGGCTGCTGAATAATATGGCTAAATCACTCCATCACACAACTCAGCTGTTTTTTAAAACACTTCCAAGAACCTATCTGCTGAAGGTACTTTCTTGAAATGCAGTGTCATGTAACACAGCACAGCCTGTCCCCTCACTTACCAGTCTGGTCTTGTATCCGCTGCAAAGAGATATAATAGGCATCTTTTCCGCCCCAACATACTGCCAGTCCAACTACCAAGACGCCTTCACAGCCTTGGACAGGAAATCCATCATCTTTAACTTGCATCCACTGAGGAGAACTTACTAAAAGAGTAATTTTTAAGTTACAATTATAAAATGGCATCCATAAATACAGAAGAGTTTGGATCCTGAAAATGTAACTACATACAGTTGAGCCTAAATTTCTTAGAAGTTAATATATACCTTCATTTTTATCTAGAGGAAGAAAAATCTGTGTTTCTTTAGGGAGAAAAAAACACACAAAAAACCCCCACATACTTAGAATAGCAAAACTTTCTCTTAACAGAAACAACCACCCATATAGCATCCCTGCAAAACTCTGGCCTTTCCTACCAATCTCTTCAAGAGTTGAAACAGAAATGTATTCCTTTCTTCCACTCTGAAAAACATTTCACGTTTTTCTGTCAAAAACATATTTCGATAGTTAAGAAATTTTGTTGTTATGGCAATATGACAGCAAAGAATCTAACTCTGCTTAATCTTGTTATTTTAAGGGAAGAGTATGTTTATACAGCAGCAGCAGCAGACTGCAGCATATGATTACTTCTGTGAAAAAAAAATGAAGCAATACTGCAACAACCCAGAGACTGATCTGAATTTCACACATGCATATATTGAACCAAATTTACTTTTTGCAAACCTGAAAATATTTAACCTTGTTTCAGAGGCAATCCCGCAAGTAACACCGCTCAGTGCAGACCCTGAACCATCTGTACAGTGTACCGTTAAATATATTATTCGTTTCAAAATATACTAAAACTTGTTTATGACATGGAAAGATACACATGATAAAGGAACTTCACAACACAGATCCATCTCAAAATTAGACATGATGAAACATTAAGAATACTTAGATGCTCTCGCATACAAACAAGCTGCTAACACTTCATTACTATCACCAAAGACCTACCAATGAAATGCTTGACACCAATTCTTCATCCTCTACTAACGCTCAGCTCCTTTGCTTTACTGAGACTGACAATATTCAATTCATATCAGTAATTTTCTGCCATTTTTGCAAACCCTTTCCTTCTCCACTCCTGCTTTAAGTTGAAAATGCCACTCTGCTGTTCACAAAATAAAAAAATGCACTGGAACATGGAACTGACCTTTTTTGAATTTGCCACCAATCGTTGATTTGGGAGACAAGAGACATTTTGTTCTTTCACATGCCACTGAGATGGAGAATCTGCTTTTCTCCTTCCATTCTGCAACAAAAGTCTGGAAAAGTGCTTTATCGCTTGCTACATCAATAATAGTAAAACTTTCAGCACTTAAGGGAACGAGTGGAAAAACATCCTGAGATAGCTGCAGTGAAAAGCCTTGGTCTATAACGGAATCATCTTTTATCTCATCAGTCTCAATTGCGTCTACACTCCCAATACTGACCTGGAGTGTTTTTACCTGCTGCTCTGCATTGCCCTTGCTATTCTGCTGTGGCTGAATCAGCTGCCCTTCATTCATGCAGGCAACTTGTCTCTTCCTTGCAGATTTCACAGAGGGAGACACAGAACTCTTTGGACAAAGCTCTTCGGGGGGTGTTGGAGGAATAAACCCGTTATTACTATCTGGTGGAGGACAGGATGTTCTGTTGCTTCCCTTGAGTGGAAGTGGTATGCAGTCTGTTTTCTGAAGATCTGAGTTCTCAGTTTTGTTTTCTTTAACCTTGAAAGAGCTTTTTAAATCCTGGCAAGCAGGCAAAGGCTCTGGCTGACAACAGTCAGATTCAAAAACTGGATCTGGCTCTTGATTAACAATAGGAGCAACTAACTTTTCTTTCAAACAGTTTACTGAAACTGGTTCAATGCCTGAAGGACTAGGCCATTTGTCTAATACATCCTGCAATCCTGGGCTTAGTTCAAATGAGTGGTCAGTCCACACCACTGGATGGGTTTTCTTGTCTAAAGCTTGCTGACTTCTCTGGAGCTTTCCACCTTGATCTCCTACCAAATCCTTCAGTCTGGGGTCACTGTTACAGATCACTGGGTTTCTTAATCCTGACTGACCATGAAATGTAGAAGGAAGATCTTCCAGAAAAGGTGGGGAATTTGCATGATCTAAAACTTCAGCTATTAGATCAGAGAATGCTAGAGACACATTGTTACGCTGCGCAGGATCCTCATTCTCTTTCTGATTGCCACTGACATCAAATTTATTCTGAATAGGCCTTAGGTTCTGCAAAAGACCATCTGGAGGAAGCAAAGCCTCCTGCTTCTCCACAGGATCCTTTCTGTCAGCTTCCGTGATGTGAACAGCTGAAAGGTCACTGACATTACTGAAGCTGTCATCAAACAGCAAGCTATCACTCATATTCAGGCTTGTTTCAGGGACATGGTGGCATTCTGCTTGTACAATGTGCTCCCTACCAAAATGGGAGGTTGTTTTATTAAGGTCTTTAGACACACTCTCCCCTTTCACTGAATTTTGGCTCTGGTAATCTTGTAGAAAACTGTGTAGCTGGGAGTCGGTCACTGAGAAATCGCTTTCTTTAAGGCAAGGTGCAGATTCTATTTCCTTCAGTATAGGCTGTAAATTAAGGCCTCCAGACTCCAAAACTTTATTACTGCAGTGCTGAGCTGTGTTTTTTGTAATGTTATTTTTTGTGGTAACACTCGATAAGCCCAGTTTCCTAACTGTTGCAGCCAGCCTTTCATCAGTAGCATTCTCAGTCCGTGAAGTGCTTAGTTTCTTGGACATTTTCTGCCATGGTATTGCTGACAGCTCTGAACCTTGTATTCCCTGCTGTCCTGTGATTCCAGCTGCTCCCTCCTGTTTTATTATCATCTCAGTTTGAGTATCCAACTGGAAACTGTTTTCAAAGTCTCTAAAGTCAGAAAACAGATCAGAGGATGGACCATTCTGAACATCATCTGCATTGCAAACACCTCTCGATTTTACTAGAGACTCCTTCAGAAAATTCTTAGGATGACTGTTGGCTTTCTGCAGAGCTCCATCTTGTAACAATATTCCATTGAGCTTTTCACTCCCATTTTTGCCATCATTCTTAATCTGAATATGGCAGGATTTATCCTCACCAAGACAAAAATGCACAGGTTTCTGTATCCTGCTGCAACGATGGACGTGTCCACTTCCAGAGGGGCGAGCAGTTATGTTACTGTGATCTGTGTCTAAAGCCATCTGCTGCTTATCAATCATTGCCTTAGCGCAGCTCGCAGCTGTTTGCATTTTATTAATTTTATTCTGCTTATCATCAGAATTTTCATTTCCCTGTGTCCTAGCACTACCAGGTATTACTAGACTTCCTACAATATTATGCATCTCCACATTGATGTTTGGAGTACCCTGAAATGTAACAGGTGCCTGAAAACTTGCTCTCCCCTTAGGCATGCCTTCATTAGCAGTAGTAGGTTCTGTAAATAATCTTTCTATTTTATCCTTCCTCCCAAGATTAATTTCCCCCATATGTATAGAATTTGAGACTTTATGAGTTACAGACCCTTTTTCCATAAATTTCTTATTATTTTGGTCTGAAAAAAAATTATCTGTAGAGATGGTGGGGTGGAAAGCAGGCAGCTTTTGTATGTCTATGCTAAGCATATTTGAATCTTCAAGAAGTGACCTCTGCAGTTTTGAAGCAGTATTCTTGTTCCTAGTCCGGTTTAAATGCATGTCTGTACTTTTAATCAATCTAGAGGCTGAAGACTTTGTTCTCAATGTTGGCGTTTTTCCTTGTTCAGTAGCAACTTCCGGAATTGCTCTCCTAGAATCTGTCTTGGTTTTGACCAGAGAAATTCCTTCTACGTTTTCATTACCTCTGCACATATTTGGCCGTTTTCTAGCACTGCACACAGTATCATCATTGCCTTCCTCTGCTCCAGCCTGTCTCCTGCCTGGGACTTCACTCTCAAATCTGTTGTTTTCTGTACTACTGCTTAGTCGTCTTTTATACCCCTTTTTAATATTTGATAAGTTTCCAGTCTGAGAATGAAGGCCATTACAATGTTGAACTCTGCATCCTTTTTTATTTAACACCATCAAAGACTCAGAAGACTGCTCTCCATTTGATCTATGTAGTCTGTCTTCCAGTTCTGACTCACTGCTGATCATAGAGGATGTATCAGTCTCGAGAAAAGACTCTGGGTTCCACTGCACTCCCATCAGTGCCAAATCCTGCTGGAGAAGTCCCCTGGCTTCCTCCACAACGAGGGAAGCTGCTTCCCTTTCGGTTAAGCCTTTCATTCCAGCCATCCAGATGCTGCGCACAGTCCGACGCTCCTCTACTGATTCTTCATCTTCATCCACAGCCCTACGAACACTATGGGAAAGGTAACAGACAGAGGTAAACATTCATGCAGAAAATAACAAACAACACAAGAAGCTGGCACTATTCTGCACCACTTCCATTTCAATTAGTTTTACAGCTTCCTAGCTTCACAGAAGCACTATATCCAAAATATAATGCACTTAATAGGAAAGAACTATTTCAGTTTTCTATATGTGAATTGATGTCGATGAAAGATATTACTGGCTGCATACTACAGAAGCATTCCCAGGTTTCTGTGTCCAAACACATACCCTAGACGAGATCCAACCCCTTGCTAGGGCAAGATTCAGGTCTGAATGAATCCTCCTCCATGCAGTGACTTCCAAAGAAAGGAAACTTGAGAAGCGTGAACCAGACAAGTGCCATGGCACAGTCCAACAGGTACTTGATCAAGGAAGCTTGTCATTGCACTAACATGAATATCACTAGCGAATCTCAAACGATATACAGCAATAAATCATCAAGGTGGACCTGCCTTTTAGAGGCAGCAAAAGGTCTCCAAAAAGTATTAACAATTCACCCAGGACTAAACAGTGCATTGAAAAGAGGAATAAGAAGAAAATTTAGGTCTCACAAACCTATGCTGCAA
This sequence comes from Cariama cristata, assembly GCF_000690535.1. Taxonomy (NCBI): domain Eukaryota; kingdom Metazoa; phylum Chordata; class Aves; order Cariamiformes; family Cariamidae; genus Cariama; species Cariama cristata. The sequence continues at coordinate 29,534 of NW_009595144.1, read as the reverse complement.
ATAAAAGCTGCTTCTATTAATTTCAAAATAATCATAGAATGACTGTGATCAGTCATAGAGATCTACAAGTTATTTCTAACTAATGTTTGGCACCAAGTCCCAAAAGATTGCCATACTTTATTACAGGTATCACCCTGTAATCCTTCACCTTACAAACAAACTCTTTTACTTGACTTTCAGACTTACTGATTTCTCACCTTTTGAATGGTACTGAATTCTTCAGAGCAGTTGTCACATCATCAGGACTGGCTCTAGCAAGATCAGCCACTGTGACAAAGCCAGCATTGTAAAGTGTCCTAGCACGCTGTGCATTCAGCAGAGACACTCTTACCAGGTCACAAAGCTCCCTATGAACCCCAAAAGTGAGGCGGCTCTGGAACTGAGAGAGCAACAGCTCCATGTTGTGCCAGCCCAGCCGATTACAGAAAATCGTTACCATTCCTGGAACACAGAAGTTATATCAATGTCTTAACTCCAGTTGCCATTCTACTAAACTGGACTTATTTTCCCCCCCTCGTCTGAATAGGCATTCACTTTACATTTCTCACCTTCCCATTACTTACAGAAACTAACTCATGTTTATTGTAACTATGACTAGGAACTGATCTCACAGAACTCTAATTAATCTAGAGTTAACTAATTTATCAGTGAGGTAGAAATTCTGAATGACACTGCTTTTTCAAAGACACTAATCTTGAAAGTGCAAAGCACATGCATATCATGTAACAGGATTCCTGTGAAACAAACACCCTGAAGAAAAGAAGACAGAAAAAGCAGTGATGAGAGGCAGTAAGAGAAGCCACAGATCTTTGAGGAAAGGCAGCACTGATGTCCATAAGAGCAGAACTTGGCCTGCAGAACTTCAGTTACTGAGAGCATCACAGGAGGTAGCAAAGCCTACAATAAAGGTCATAACTGCAGTTGTCAGCATGTGGGTAGAGGAAAAGAGCAGGGAAAAGACAGTTTCTTACTCACAGATTGCATCTACAGAATATGAAAATAACTGAAAGACAGCGCATCCCTCACTATCTTTACAGTGATTATAGGATATAACTTTTATCATATCTCTTAACAGTTCATTTTACTTCCTACTTTTTTTGAAAATTATTAACACTGGGAATAGAGAATTATGAAACTGCTATGACAAAAAGTTATTTATGCTATCAGAATTAATTTAAACTACTCTGCATCAGTTGGTGTGACCTTTTCATTTTGGGGCTTTGACTCATGCTGCAACCCACACATAGGGTTTTGCAAGTTGTGCTAAAACTGTCTTAAAAATTGAAGACCCACTTAAAGAGTAATGGAGCACCCAGGCAATAGGGAAAAAAAAAAAAAAATCCTCAGTCACATGGTGGGCTGTTACTTCTTCTACACAGCCCTCTTAAGGAAGGTAAGTTAAAGGCGACAGCTATCTGACCTCTTGTTATCTGGTGATAAATGACCCAGAAACTACTCACTCTGTTTTGAAAACTATAAACTTATACTTTCTGGTCAATTAACTTTGCAACCAGAAGAAAGCCATGCTAAATCTTAGACACCCCAAACTTTACCCATGCTGAAAGGTACTCTTTCCTGATAGAGCAAAGCTTCAGAACGGACTTGTACTTAATTTCCATACTTAGTATTGAACAAACTACATTCCTGTGCAGTACACAGATGATTTCCACAAACCTCAGTGTACTACAGCACTGCTTGATTCCACTCAGCTGGCCTCTTTCCCACAGCACACTCTGTGGTTCCATCTCAAAGCAGGGTCAACCACAGATTAAGCTATAAAGCTGGCATTGGTTTTACAAGACTAGTTGTTTTTAGTACCACACTGTGGCTATCTTATCCCCATATCTGGAAGGATATCCTAAGACTTCTAGGGTATTTTGCTCAGACAACTCACCTGCATAGGTGGCAGCAGATTGCTGTAAGGATTGAAGCTGGCCACGACTACAGCCATATTTCTTGGTCATATCCTTTAAGGGAACCTCACTGATTAAATCCAGAAGGGCAAGACTGGTGAAAAACCTGTGGAAGCAGTACACATGGAAATAAAATCATCATCCAGGGCACATCAGTGTACATGACAAAATGCACTGTGATAGCATAGGACAGAATGGTACTACAGGATAGCACACAAAAGAAACAGAGAAGACTGCTTCCAAAAACACCAGCACAGACATCTTGTGCCAGCAGCATTCTCAGTCCAGAGCAGACCAGGTCCAGGCTCTCTGAGCTATCAGCTCACTCAGCAAGAGAGCCAGTTCCTGAAAACAGACACAGAGCCTGTCCACTCCACATGTTAGAGCCTGTATAGTCTTTGCCCATTCACACTCATTTGTGGCTACCTTTTGTGTATGGCCATTTGCCTATGCTGTTTCTCTGTTTTAGCTAAGATTTTGCCCTTTACAGAGCGAGCCAGAAAGCCTTCCTCAATCCCCACCAGCTCAGCCACACGTTTCATTGAGGCAGGCAGCTTCTCCCATAAGCAGAAAAACTGGTACCAATCAATTGTGGTCCACTCCTCATACACTGGGGTGACCTAAAGAAAATAAGACAATGCAAAAAACTATTTCAGAGAAACAAACAGAACAGAGCTCTGGGTAAACAAAAATACAGCCTAGGGAACGTCGTTAGCGCATCCTACGCACTACTCAGAGGCACTGAGTCATAACCATGTACCCTGAAGAAAGTAAAAGCTCTCCTAGCCTAGTTTTTTTAATATTTGTACTGATGAGATCTGACTCATACGGGTACTCTAATGATTAAACAATTTGGAATCTTTATCAGATTGCCCCCTAAATCTAAGCCACTAGAAGATTTTTAAGCTGCATCTTTATTGTCCTTCAACAAAACAAAACTTTATTTTTTTTTTAACAAAACTGACAGATACCTATCAACCTCTTAAAACCACTAGCAACCACGCTAACCACTGCCATGGCATCTGATAAAGCAGGAGGGAACACAGATTTTGCCAGAACTCACTGGAGCTTTCATTTACCTGGAGTACAAGAAATCTCAGCTTTTATTAACACTAACAAAAAAAGCCATCCAGAGCATTCGCACACTTTTAGACAGAAAACCAATTCTGTTATCATTCAGTCAGCACGAAGTCAGTTTCAGTATGAGGAGACAAAAATGTCTTCATATCTGTATCGATATACAGCAAGACTAATTATTTTGAAACGACAAACAGTTGTTGGGGAGCATTTAACATAATACAGAATACCAGATGCCTACATAGTTCTAAATCATCCATGCTCCTTCATCTGCTGAGAAGAACAAGAGTTATTAAGGTGGGGGACTGTCTTTTGTTATTTGTTGGGGTGGTTTTTTGTTGTTTTTTTTTTTTCCTTTAAAGAAAACTCTTTTCCTAGCCTAGCAAATACTTATTTGTTTTAATCAACTTTCCTAAAATACAATGTCTTGGAGTTCAGTCTCATATTTGTACAAGTAAAAGATTTAAGTCTAAGAGATTTAAAAAGCATTATAGCAGATAATTTCCCTGTAGTCCATAAGGAACACATGGAGAACAATTATTTAAAAAAAAAAAAAGCCACCAAAAGTAAGTAAACCTTTGGCCTTGAAATTGAACAGACTTGCAAGAAAGTGTTCTAGGGTAGCTTAATGGAAGAGAATCTCAAGAATATTTTGTTCAACAGTGTATTTGATTTAAAATAACATTAGACAAGCTGCTGCAATTAAAAAGTACAGGGGAAAAAAAAAAAATATTGCCATCACTGACTTTACCCCAGAACATGAACAAAATTCACCTTTTTTTTTTTTCCTATTTTGAAGATGCAAACAGAGAAAAAATTCACTGGTGTATGACACAAAACAGTCCACTTTGCCTAGTAGAAATAGAACAAAATATGATGTGGTTTTCTAAAACAGAGATATGGGTACATATGGGACACCAGTAAATCAAAACCAAACCAAACCAAAACCAAGCCTGTCAGTATCAGCCAATAGCTAGGTTAATGAACACAACAAGCAGAGACAGACACCCTCAATCTCTTGCCTCCCCCTGTCCCCTAGCTCAACAACTCCTGTAACCACAAGCCTATTCTCCTTGGAGTGAACTTTTTTCTTCAGGCAAGATGCCCAGATTTTGCCTTTGATTCATCAGCCTAGTAAAGAGAATACACTTTACACTTAAAGAAGGCTAAAGATGACTGTGACATTTCAGATGATGATTGCATGATGAGTCTCTGGCAGCTGTGACTCCTAAGATGTTCACTGCAAGTCCATCTTATTTCTTCACTGATCTTCACCAGTTCATGGCTTCCTCTCCAAAGGTCTTAAATAGCATTGCTTAGCTTTTTAAGTGTACATGCACATAAATCTCGACAAACTTTGGGACACTTTCTCCTCAAAAGATTTACCACACTCCTGCCTTTAGCCCTGGCAGCATCACCAGGCAAGTAAACTATATCAGAGAAGATTTGTACTATTACTGAACCGAAGAAAGGCCCACCCATAGGAAGAAAGCAGTGTAGTTCTCTGAGGTTTTTGTAGGCAAAATAGACGCTAAAACCCCAGAAGTTTTCTGAGCCTCCAAAAGTAATCTGAGATGCAGCCTGCTGATCTCAAACACACAACAAAACCAATTTGTTTCATCAACTTCAAGTGTCTCAGAAAAATTAACATTACCCTACACCTAAAACTTACAAAGTTCTGAAGTCTTTCAAAGTCAAGAGTGACAACAATGGGCTTAGATGGATGTGCAGTACCAGCCTACACAATATGGGAACAGACTAGTTCTGAAGAACATTCAATTTAGCAACTTTTCTTCATGAAGGATGAGCAAAGCAAAGTACAAAAAAAAATCCTACGTTCATGGAGCCCTCAAGAACTCTGCATTGTACTTTCTCTCCTTTCCTTTGTTTTGGTCGTACAAAATACAAAACACAGAACGAGACACCTACCAAATAGACAATATGCAGATCATTCTCCAGAACAAAGCTTTTCATAGCTCGCTGCAGGTCAGCAAAGATTTCCATGGCTTCAGTTGGTGAAAGAGAAGAGGAAAGAGTAGCTGAGCCAAGATGTGTTGGATGATAAACTTTTGCTGTTTGAAAAAAAGAAAAAAAAAAAAAGGAAAACAAAAATACACAGAGAAACATTTAAGTGCAAGTTTATATCTCATTTTCAGGTTGTAACGTATTTCATAGATATCAATTCTACTAACTTTTCTCAACTGGTTTTTCAAGAAGAAATAGTGTATTTCTCCATTCTGAAGACAGAAAAATGGAAACAATAAAAGATTTAGACTTGCCTAAGTCTAAATTAGCCTTTTTCAGCCATATCACAAGCTTGAATCCCACTAACTACTCAGACTAACAGTTATGATAGCTGTTTGAACAAAAAACACTGGAATCCCATCTGCCATCCTGCCTAGGAATTATCATTTTGAATTTTTCTTTCTTAGGAAGGCCAAATAATCTCCTATCATCTTTTCTTAAAAAAGAGATACAAATTAACCTGTAATGGGGATTCTTACTATTACTGCCAGAGTCTCATCCTTAGCCATTTTAAGAAAATAGCCAAAATCAGGAAAAAGTGCAACCACATATACCAAGGAGTTCTAGAAGAGAACTCTTACAATATACTGGTTGTTCTTCAGAAAGACAAAAATCATAGTTTACAGTTAATGTGCACAAATCCTGTAGTCTGCAGGACAGTATGCCTTCTTTAAAGATATTTTGGGAATTTGTACATTAGGACGCATCAGTCTTAGAGGTGATGTGCAGAGAGAGGCCTTCCAAGAACATATGCATGCAAAAAATATTAAAGAAAGTACAAAGACATTCTCCAGAAAGCTAAAAAATTCTTGATACACATGATTCTTTAATATAAAACCAAAAATGCACAGAAGTCTTTGTTATAAAGTTACATTGAACATCTACCCAGCTGCAGAAGATTTACTAATTCAAAACCGCTAACTGCAGTCACTGGGAAGAACACAAGTATTACCTTTCACATCACTGCTGGAGTCCAGAACCTGAATAAATTCATTTTCCAGCAACCATGCCACACAAGCCTCAACAGGTCCAGTCTGCACTTTGTCTTGTGCTTTCTCATTTCCCGACTTGCTTTCTTTCAAGCTGGATGCCAGAAGAGTGCAAGAAGCATACGTCTGCACATCATCTGGAGTGTTGGCCACTCCCCCCACTATGATCTGTTGAAGAAAACTACTTGTTCATATTGCCAGAGAAGCAGTAGGATGGAACATCAGATCGGAGAATCAAAGAGATTGATCCATCAGATATCTAAGTTTTAAAGAACTAGTATGAGAGGGGAACATGAGGCAAAGCAACTGCCAACCTTTAAGGACTTTTCTTGGCAAGAAGTTAGACACCTTAGCTAGAAGTAAGAGGACTAAGCTATGGGAAAGAATGAATTATAAAATCTTATTTTGATAGCAGACTTGCACAACGTTCTCAAGTTGTACCAGGGGAGGTTCAGGCTGGACATTAGAAAGAACTTCTTCACTGTTAGAGTCGTTAAGCATTGGAACGGGCTCCCCAGGGAGGTGGTGGAGTCACCGTCCCTGGAGGTGTTCAAAAAAACGTTTAGATGTGGCGCTTCAAGACATGGTTTAGTGGGTTTAGCGGGCATGGTGGCATTGGGTATACGGTTGGACTTGATGATCTTTGAGGTCTCTTCCAACCATAATGATTCTGTGATTCTATGATTCTACATAGTAGCAATTTGGGTTTGAGACTAGACCTAGGCATTTTGCTTAGCCAACACGGTGAAATAGTTTTAAAAGGTTAGAACACAAACTGCAATTTTCTGAAGTCAAAAAGCAAACTAGGAAGGAGGAGTTCTCCTAAGGCTCTTCAGCATACTGAAGTTTTCTCTTAATAAATATGAATGCTATACCCCATCATTGTTTTTCTGATCGAGAGTGATTTTTTCCCCCTTGGATTTTGTTTTCATTTTGATTTTCACATAACTGCTTTTTTCTTGTGAGTCATTTCCATGTGTGTGTCTTCCTTGAGATAGCAAGGTGTTTAACTAAAAATTTTCTTTCATGGTTTCTTGGATTTTTTTCACGTTATAAAGCAACAACATCAGAAAAGAACTTCCACCTTTTAGATAGCTCTTATGTAGAAAAATGCATTTAGAAATTCCATCGGTCTGCTAAAAATTCAAAGTCTATGGAATCAGAACCATGTTCTAAGTACCACAGCAGCTTTCACAAGACAGCACGAGTAGTACAGCAAACAAACTGTATTTAAAGAGTCTAAGCTCAGTTCAAGCCCAAAAGCAACTCTGGAAAAGGAGATAAGCTCACTGATGTGGATAACACCTTTTTGGTCCTATTTACTCCTGTAGGAACCCTACAGAGGAGGGCAGGCTGGAGGGAGTGAATTGGGTATCACATCTGTTGGTTCACCAAAAACTTATTTACAAAATTTCAATCATTTCTATGCAAAAGAGGTAGGTAAGTTGAGGGGGGAAAATAAGGGACCCTACAAGGTTCTACAAATCTCATTATGGCCCACTTCAGTCTACAAAGCCACTGGGATCAGTAATTTACAAGTATCTCCCTGTTAAGACTGTCAGGTCACACATGAATTTTAAGAATTACACTTCTTTCTGCCTGCAGTTTGAGTACATCTAAATGCAAAAGAAAAGTTTAGTAACCCTCGTTTGAGTGTGCTCACGTCCTAATCTCCAGCAAGCAGGGACTGAAACATACAAAACAAAATGCTGAATATTGAAGCAAGCTAGCAGATCCAAGTAATTTTCTTTTGAAGCTGCTTGGGTTGACAAGGGAGGAAACAGAAGAAAAAGAAAGTGCACAGAAAACATTTGATGGTGTCACAAAAGAAACCATCCTACAATTACAAGAGTGCAAGCATAGTTCTAATCCATCTTTATGTGTCCTGTACCTCTAGTATTGCTCTTCTCATGCTAGAAGAAACACCTTCCCCTTCTCTTCTAAGCAAACAACTGCAAACAGGCTTGAGAGATCCCTGAAGTAGAGCAGTTCCTTTTGATCTTTCTGAGGGCTTGCAAACTAAAATGCTCTCACCTATAGGAAAAAAAAAAAAAAAACAAACAAAACAAGCCCAAACAAACTATTAATGACCTTAGTTTTGCATCTTAGCATTGTAATAGCTGCATTACAGTTCATCAAGGACACACTATTTGAATGGTAAACTGTAGGTATTTTTGAAAAAGCTGAATAAAAAAAAAACCACAACTTTGCAACCTTGAACAGTGTATATCCATTACTATATAAGAACTCCACAGATGCATAATACTTAAGAAATAAAAACAGAGCAAACTTCACAGTTACATTAGGCTGGTGAGGGCCTTGCCAGATCAGCTAAGGAGCTTCCATAGCCTCTCTGTGCATCTGCTTTGCTGCTGAACCACTCTCGCTTCTTGTTCTGGAATTGACTGGAACTATAATATATAGTGGCATCAATTTTTCTTCTGCATTGCATTATTAAACCGAAAAGATTCTCAAAAGCAAGAAAAAACCATAAAAGCTGCATAGAACTTGTGACAGTTTGTAAGTCAACCAGCTTCTACTCTCAAAATGAGATAACACAGATACCAAAGTAATTCAGAAATCTGAAGTTATTAATCTAAGTAACTACACATTCTCTGAACTTTCATATATGCATATATATACACACACAAAAAATCTTAAGTATCTTGAATGGTTTCCACTGAAAGTACATCTAAATATACCTTACCTTAAAATTCTCTATCAGACATTGTTAAGTTAATCCCTGACTACCGAAATTCTGTGGGAGAGAAAAAAGGTCCCAGAGTCATGAAACAAAAATAAAAATAATGGGCCAGCTCCTTTAATGAGATAATAGTACAGACTACCCATGGAAAATGTAGTGGTCACATAAAGGAGATTTTTTTTTCAACAAAGCCATTACAGAGAAACAGGTCCTTGGGAGACCTAGCTAGTTAGCTTTGTCAATTGGCACAGGATAAATGAATTATGGGTAGGACAAGTTTGCCTTTGACTATGAAAAAAGCATTAGATTTGGATTAGCTGTACAGTAATTATCATGATAGGTTTATGATAACTTGTTAAGATTTAACTGCACATAGTCTGGACACCAAGGTAATTTTGGTAGTAGCTATCTTAGTAAGATCCTAGGAATGTTAAGTTATGATAAAACTGTAGCTGTGGTAATGCTACAGTAATTAGCAAATCCAGAGGTAACGAAAACACAACAGCACTTAAATTTAATGTACAGAATAAATACCCCAAAAGCAGTGTAGGTGAGTAATCGAATACAGCTTAAACATGATCACATAAGTGAATTACAGGATGAAAGACGTGCTCAGAGGATGTAGGGGTTTTTTTTATCCTGTTAGGTGATACTTTTGGCATCTGTTGACCATGCACTTTTGCCAGAGCTGAGAATACAGAAGATAAACTGCCTGTAAGCATTATTTTGTGAAAACAAAGCTTATTTTGACTTAAGCAATAAAGAATGCTCACTGATTTCAAATTTGTGTTCTGATGTGACCTACAATTCCCTCTGAAAACTTTGACTCTTCAGTGTGATAAATCTAATAGAAGATGAGTATCCACTTGGCTCTTGGCTTTACATTATCTGACAGTCATTCAAGACTTGGGGGAAACCCTTTCCCAAGATGCCACTGAGAACTTAAAGCCAATAATTGCAACCTAGTAAACAGAAAACAAACAAACAAAAACCTAAGCCACTCTAAGATCCTTCATTGAACATTTCAAATGAGAGGGGAAGTCTAGGTTAGCATCAGACTAGACCAACACCAGAAGACTCCGGCTATCTAAGCATAAAACTCCATTAAAAGCAAAAAAGGCGCTATTATATTTCCAGGTTTTGTTCAGCAATATTGAACAGCTTTACCTATTTCACCTTGGGAACGTGACAGTTTTGATGAATGCAAAAATAACTGAATTTCATTTTCTAAAATGATATTTTTAAATTTCCATCAAATCAGAAACAATAATTTTAAAATCAAAACCTGAGACAATCCAACACTACAATGTTGGGAGGGGAGAAGGAAATCAACCCAACAACATTTCTCTTCTGTCTGTCAGCTGAATTTTTTATCCACATAAGGGATTTTTTCCAGCTGAAGTTGCTGTCCTCCAGCCTCCTACTCTGTGAAAGAGTAGCAGCTGGTAATGTAGCTTTATGTTCTTATCCAAAAGACTCTGCAGAGTGGAAAAAAAACGGTACATTCATGAAGCTCATCAGCCTAAAATCAACTGCTTACTGTGCAAAACACAGTGACATCAGAACTGTCAAAAAAGGGTACTAATTATTGTAACTCGAAGGCAAAAAAAAAAGAAACTTGAAGAAATAATGTAATTTTACACCTGCCAGCCACACTCAAATGACAAAATCTGGAAAATTTCAAAATACAGCATGCAGCTGCCCTTTTCTTTAACACATAGGGATAGCTTACAGAGATATAGGTAGCAAAATACTCTGTTGCTATGCTACTAGGGCAAAAATAGAAAGTTAAATGTAAGAACAGTCTGCTTACATAGGGTTCTAGCAAGCTCCAGTCAAATCATCAGTAGAGCAAATCCCTCTTCCTGCTCCTGTTGAACTTCTTATTTTCTACTGTGTTTGTACTTGTATAATACAATTTTTCTAAATATCATCCATGAAGATAAATTTCCATTGCAAATTAAAATAACAGGCAGGATTATTTTGTTGAACATCAATCAGTGCCGCTGTATGCATGAAGACACCGTATTATGTATGAACTACCATTCATATTTCCCTGTCTCTCTGTTGCATTACTACTTTCAAGATCCATAAAAGTTATGGTGAAGTTTAGTGGAAGTTTAATAAATCCAAATCAGAACTTCAGACAACAGAAGTTTGGCAAATTATGTATTTCTTACATTTTAGGCCTGTCCAATGAGAGTTTACTGTAAATTTTCTCACTGAAACTGTTTACTAAATGCTTTAGTAAACTGACCATGGATCACAGAATTAAGGCAAACAAACACCACAGCCTGAGAAGCTAACAAGAATTCAAAGGAGAAAATAGCCCATTCCTGAAGTAACTGTCATATAAATCCCAAACTAAGTCTCATGCAGTGAAAAGAATCCCCTGGGAGTTACAATTTTTACTCCATTAATACCAAACAAATTCACCTTGATTAACTTAATCATACTGAATACCAAAGGAATTCATCATGATTAGTCACTAATTGCAAAGCACTGCCCTGATTTAATCAGGTTAATACCATTCTTAGAGAATGTTAATAAAGCCTCTGCTTACCCTCCGTGTCTACTCCTTTCCTGCCAGCCCTTCCAGCCATCTGTTTGTAAGTAAGAATGTCCAGCAGTTTGCCAGCAAACATGGGAGTTCGTATAATTACTCGGCGTGCAGGCAGATTCACTCCAGATGAGAGTGTGGAGGTTGCTGCTAGGACTCTAATCAAGCCCTGGCGAAAGGCTCCTTCAATGATGTCCCGTTCATCAAAAGTAAGACCTGAGGAAAGATGACTTTTAGTGAACCTAATAATGGTGAGACTGCATTTAAGAGCTAATAATATTACTGTCAAGCAAGGGGAAGAACAAACTTAATGAACATTTGCCATTCAGTGTTAGGAACTAGACTCACACCACCACCTCAGTTAACTTCTTTCAAACCATAAGTAAAGCAAAAATTCACCATTGTTTTTATTATTCAATTGAAAGTAATAGTTATAAACTAGCTTTTCTAAGCTATTTGTACACATTGTAGCAATATGAACAACTATTTACTACACATCTGCAAGCACTGCAAGTAAATAAATAAATAAATAAATGAAATAAAAAGAAGAAAACTGGATGTAACACACACAGTAGGGAACTAGGATTTAGTCATTTGCCATCCTCACCCTGGAGTCCTCCTTCATCATTTCCATTCTAGGTTACAGATCTACTTTCTACTTTACATGTTACTTTCTACATTTCCTTGAGGACTTCAGGCCAATTTTATTCTTGAGAATGAAATCCACACTTTCTAAGCATTTGGAATTATTCCCCCTACATATTCAATGCCATAGCTACTGATCTCTCTTCCAGAGGCAGTGGATCCCATACACTCTCAGTGGATCAACATACACTACTACCTACTTAAGAAAGAAATAAAAGATCTAGCCAGAAGCATTCACAGCACATGATCCTTCTGTTTTTATTTTCATTGTTATACTTCTATTTACTCGTTTATTTCAGTATTAAGTTGAGGAAAATTGCTCTGAAATACTCTGGCAGCTTTAGGGACAATTTGAAAATGCTTGGGCTGCAAATCAGCTAATTTTTCAGGCGCTTCACAAAAAAAATTTAAGTTGTATTTAAAAAATTGGTGCTATTAACACAACAGAGAGAAGATTTATCATAACAATTAGTGAATTAAAGTCCTTGGCCACAATTTTAAAATTTCAAGTTTACCTCTAACTGTGAGATTCTCAAAGCATTTTACTTCAGTCATAAGCTACAGAAGGCTTCAAAAAGCAACTGGTAAATTGCTGGTAACTACAACAAAAATAACCCATATGACTTGACCATTACAGAATTCAAGACCAAGATATCCAGGAATACCTGCATGATGAAATGCCACTCCCCATGGCAAAGTACGTTGGAGCACAGAGTCCAGGCCTGAGATGGAGCGCTTTAGCTGTTCCAGAACCTCATCGACCCCTTCTCTGTCCACAACAACTGGGGCAAGGGCTGAGTTTTTTGCAGAACCTTGAGAGAGAAAATATTTTTATAGCTTCTACTAAAATTAATTTTCATTAAAGGCACTGTTTATACAGTCTTCTATTAACTACTTTTCTCTTACTCTCAGCCTGTTGCAAACTGTAGAATTCCCTGGCAACGATGTCTGCCAGCTTCTCACACCAGTTCTTGGATGGACAGAAAAGCAGGACTGAATGGCCATCACAAACAGTCTCATAACACAGGCTCACGACATGGTCTTCATCTCCCTGAATTGAGACAAAATATTTTCAATGCGCTCTCACACTGAATGCGCTCTCACACTGAATGCTGTCACTCTTCTGTGTCACAGTAGGAATCTTCTACTTCAAGTCAGAAAGAGGAGCAAAGAAGATGGAGCACTGTTATCTTAGTTTCTGTCTTGCTTTAGGAAGTCCAAGCACTAGTATGACCGCATTGTTGAGGACAGCCCTAGACCTACCCATGAATAAATCTAAGGTTTTATGTCTTGCTTTCAAAACCTGTTTCTGAACGAAGGCCACAAAGTGCACACACAAAAAAAAATAATATCACTGCAACCTCCATGTTGTGGCTAACAGCAGTGGGGAAGAACTAGGAAGAGCCCCGAGGGAAAACATCCCTCTACAGTAACTAAGGGAGACTTATCAACTAGGATGTCTGAACTAAAAGCCTGAGATGTATTAGTCTAAGCACCCTCAGTAAGATGCACCCAGTAAGCACTGCTGACCAAAGACTGTTAAGTGTTCAAAGCACAGCAGAAGGCTTTCATGGATACCTGTATAGATGTGCACACAAAACCTTACTGTTTACAGCTTGCCTTTTTGGTTTTAAGATCCTAAGAGCGTTCCTGCAACTGATCTGTTTTGCTTGGCTGAGCCAGATTCTCTTCCAGCAAGCAGGTCAAAGGAGAAAGAGAAAAAAAGGTAGGCATGCAGTAAGAAATAAAAAGCACTAAAATGCAAATGAAAACAGGGGATCAATGGCAGGAACTGCATATACACATCAAAAGCTTGGTAAGGATTCAGTCAAATTCAGCAGAAGTGGCGAGGTCATCAAGTTCCCTTTCTTGGTCCAGATTCACAGAATCACAGAATGGTTGCGGTTGGAAAGGACCTCTGGAGATCATCTTGTCCAGCCCCCCTGCCAAAGCAGGTTCACCTACAGCAAGCTGCACAGGATCACATCCAGGCAAGTTTTGAATATCTCCAGAGAAGGATACTCCACCTCTCTGGGCAGCCTGTTCCACTGCTCTGTCACCCTCACAGTATAGAAGTTCTTCCTCATATCAAGATGAAACTTCCCGGGGTTTCAAGTTTGTGCCCATTGCCTCATAACCAGTCACTGGGCACCACTGAAAAGAATCTGGCCCCATCCTCTTGACCCACCCTTAAGGTATTTAGAAGTATTGATGAGATCTCCTCTCAGTCTCCTCTTCTCCAGGCTGAACAGACCCAGCACTCTCAGCCTTTCCTCATGAGGGAGATGCTCCAGTCCTCTCACCATCTTCGTTGCCCTCCACTGCACCCTCTCCAGTAGTTCCTTGTCTTTTTTGAACTGGGGAGCCCAGAACCAGACACAGTACTCTGGATGTGGCCTCCCCAGACCAGAGCAGAGGGGGAGGATAGCCTCCCTTGACCTGGTGGTCACACTCTTCCTAATGCACCCCAAGATAATATTTGGCCTTCTTGGCCACAAGGGCACATTGCCAGCTCATGGTCAAGTTCTTGTCCACCAGGACTCCCAGGTCCTCCTCCGCCGAGCTGCTCTCCAGCAGCTCAACCCCCAGCCTGTACTGGCGCATGGGGTTATTACTCCCTAGGTGCAAGACCCTACGCTTGCCCTTCTTGAACTTCATTAGGTTCTTCTCCGCCCAACTCCCTTGCCTGTCCAGGTCTTGCTGAATGGCAGCACAGCCTTCTGGTGTATCAGCCACTCTTCCCAGTTTCATATCATCAGTGAACTTGCCAAGGGTACACTCCATCCCTTCATCCAGGTCGCTGATGAATAAGTTAAACAATACCAGTAAGTTAAAAAAGACCAGTACTGACCCCTGCAGAACACCACCAGCTACAGGCCTCCAACAAGACTCTGCACCGCTCATCACGACCCTCTGAGCTCTGCCATTCAGCCAGTTCTCAATCCACCTCACTGGTCACTCATCTAACCCACACCCCCTGAGCTTACCTATGAGCATGTTATGGGAGACAGTGTCAAAAGCCTTGCTGAAGTCAAGGTACACAACATTCACGCCTCTCCCCTCATCTACCCAGCCAGTCATGCCATCGTAGAAGGCTATCAAATTTGTCAAGCATGACTTCCCCTTGAAGAATCCATGTTACTATTACTAGAACCCTTCTGGTTCTCATCTTGGGAGGCAGCTAAGGAACATTTGTCCCTGTTCTGGTTGGCCTGGCTTATTCCCCAGTTGGATGCAGTGCTGTGAACACTGCACATTGGACCCCACCCCTCGAGTCCTTCAGTTTAAAGCCTGCCTCACTAATTTGGCCAACCTGCTGCCAAAGATTCCCTTACCTCTTCTTGACAGGTGGATTCCATCCCTCTCTAAAAGATTATAGTCATCAAAGAATGTCCCACTGTGATAAAAGCCAAAACCCTCACGACAGCACCAGTCATGAAGTCAGAAGTTGATTTGCATTATACATCCATTTCTGGCTGCCTGCTTTCTTCTGACTGGTAAAATGGAGGCAAAGATAACCTGGGAACTAATATTTTTCACTTGCATCCCCAGGGCTTTACAGTCTTCCTTGATTCTGCCCAGGTTCTGGCTTGCAGTGTAATTTGTGCTCACATGAAAGAGTAGCAGTGGATAATAGTCTGTGCTCTTGACAAGCTGTGGCACCTTCTTGGCAAGGTCTTGGACTCTAGCTCCCAGAAGGCAGCATACCTCACATGACTCCCTGTCAGGTCAGCAGATGAGCGCCTCAGAGCCCCTTAACAGAGTCACCTACTATGAGCCCTTGTCTGTCCTTTTTACAGTATCCACTGTATGCTGTTGGTACAGTTTCTCCTTGCAGACCTTGCTTGTGGGTGTCCATAGCTGTTAAAGCCTCATAACTGGTTTTAGTTGTGGTGCTGGAGGATGGAGGCTGAAGCAGAGTCCTGCTTTTGTGGGTCACCAGGGTCCAAGATGCTTCATTCTCAATGGTGTCCACTTCAGGATCATGGTTCTGAAACCACCTATCTGTTTCCTCCTTGGCTCCTCTAATACTGCACGGCCTTTTAACCGTTTCCTGCAACTCAGCCACCTGATGCAACAGATCATCAACCTGTGCACACCTTATGCAGGTACTCGCTTCTTCTCTAGGAGAAGGGCCTGGGCACTCATTGCAACTTACCACCTGTACTGAGGTCTCCTTCCTTACCAGTTCCATCTGAGCGGAAGCATCAGACATCTCGGGGACTTTCTCTGTAGGAACTCTGGTTTTAGCTCCGAGGTGAGTACCAACCATTTTGGCAGAGACTTTCAGCACTTCCTTGGGCTGTGGACCTACAAGCAGGCCACAGGGCTCTCCCTGCACGCCCTCCCATGCAAACTACGGCATCACGCCCTGGCTGACACGCCACGCCCTGTTTGCCCACCTTGTTCACAGCGCTTCTGGTCACTAGCACTCCCTAGGGCTGTTTAAATCTGTGGCAACTCCCCAGCCACGTCAGCTTCGCTCACGAGAACTGCTGCCTCCTGACAGGTGTCTCTGCTCTTCCGCTGGTTTCCCTGCCTCCGGGAACCCCCGTCCACCTCAATCTAGCAGTCAGCCACAGGATTTACCCTTGCCACCACTGCATACCTTGCCGACTGAGTTTGAGGCACAGAACAGAAGTCTGAAGGTCCAGCGATGGATTTCAAGCCCAAGAAGATCACCTAGTCTTATAAAATAAGCCAACTCCCTTAAACTGTTCAGTCATAAGCCTAGTTTAGTTCTTTCTCTCACTTAATTTAGCACCAATCCAAAGAAACTACTTCAAAAAAATATCCAGAAAAGGAGATGCGACATCACCTTCTCAATATGACCACATAAAAGCAAGCTTCCAGATATTCTTGTCACTAACATTTCCTTTTGTTTCTAGGATCCTTTTTCTTTGCCGTGCTACCATGCTACTGACAACAGAATGTTTGCATACAATGAGAACCGGGTGCAAAACATTCCAAAATATTGCTGGCATTCAACTCATATTGTCCAACTACTACACTAGTATTACACAGAGTAGTTGAGAGGACTGTGGAGAGAATTCACCCTTCAAAGGCTCTACAGAAAAGGAACCTACAAAAGCACAAAGTGCAAATTTCCCATTTCTGCCCACTTGGTTCTTCCAAATCATTATAGTATGTTATCCTTAACTTTTCATGTCCTTTTCAAGTGTGCAAAAAGACTAAATACTGAAAACAGATTCAGAAGAATGAGGATGGACATCATTGACAAAATTAGATCATTTTGCAGTTAGAAATGATCATTAAGCAGGTTCAATACCAGATTTTGACGCAAATACATTCTCCCAATGATTAATGCAAATTCCTTCGCCTAACCAGGAAATACTTACCTTCATTTATGAAAGTGAAGTAGATTTCAGGACACAAGATAGGGTCGTGGGTAAGGGGAGAATCAAACTCTTTATACCTGTCAAGTGCTCAGAAACAAGATAACTGCAAAGTCAACTTTGTCTTCAAGTCAGATTCAAGAAAGTTCAAGAACTTGATGAACGTGTGTTTTGCTTTGGTTTTTTGTTTAAATCAGTAGAAGTTAAAAAAACCAATTTTGTTCTCAGTTTGAGCATACAATCTATGAAGTAAACAATGAAGTCAGGAATGTCATTTATTTAAAAAAAAAATTAAAACATACCAGCAGCTGTGTTTTTAACTTTAGCTGTACAAAAGGTGTTATCCCAAAGCCACTGCTTAGATTTTTGTTACCTTCAGTTGAAGC
Organism: Cariama cristata; assembly: GCF_000690535.1. Lineage (NCBI taxonomy): Eukaryota > Metazoa > Chordata > Aves > Cariamiformes > Cariamidae > Cariama > Cariama cristata. The sequence continues at coordinate 11,878 of NW_009595144.1, read as the reverse complement.
TTGGGCTGGAATTCTCGCACTAAATTCATGGAGGAGTCATAAATGTTGCTGCCAATTTTCACCCGCTCCTTGAGGGGCACAGGGCGAAAATCCGTACAGTATAGCTCTGCATCTAACCATGAGGCTAGGAGTCCCAAGTTAGGGAGGGTAGCACTCATGCCTATTATCTGTATCCCACGAAAACCTGGACTGGTCATCTTTGCCCGTCTGGAAGTGGTTAAAAGAAAATGAAAGTTAGTGACAACACAGGCTACTGTTCTGGAAAACAGGATTCAGAAAAACTAACTCAATCTACTTCCTTCCAGCATCTAAAATGCAAAACTATTTTTTTCAACATCTTGACAAAGAAACAAGCCGTACTGTACTCTTGGCAAACACAATGTCAGGTTATGTATTGATAACAAAGTAATTCAACTTTTTATCATTTTGAACCTAAACTTTAAGCTTCTTTAGGTAACAACAGCCATAAACTGACTGCATATTCAGAGAAACTGAAAACAAATAAATAAGGCAACTATTTCCTTGCCATTAACAAAAACATGGAAATAAACAAATGGTTCAGTCTCCACTGCAGTTTTTCTAAGCTTAAATGCCTTAATTAAAACACTTCCATTTGTCTCAATTTCAGGACAAATAGTACTCGACTAAGGTCTTCCTAGAGTTGGGAACCAAAGCCCTTAGTTCAGCAAAGAAGCAAGCAGCTTCAGTTCTCAAAGTGCTGAACAGATCTTCCACTAAAGGCAGTGAGAAATAATGGACTTACAGACCTGAAAACACAAACCATTAATTTATATACCCAAATGTATATTTAATTCAGGCTTTTATATCCACACAGCAGGGTTTTTTTATGCTCCTAAGCCTACGTTTGAAAACTATTCATTTGCATTGCATTGAACCACAAATCGACACTTCAAAAAAATAAAAAGGTCTGACAAATCAATGCAAGCTCAGAAACAGCCTGAACCTTCTTAGAAGATCCTGGTAATCCTGGCAAAGACAAGACAGAGGAAACAAGACTACCTAGAAGCTAGAATAAAAAAGGCCAGTCACTGATGAGACAGAAACAAGGATGTGGAGAGGCAGACTCTCTCTTATCCAAGCTCTTCAAGCATTTGCTAGTACAGCTCTGCCTCCTAGGTTGCAGATTTTTCCCCCTACAGCAACTTTTGACCTTCAAGGATTAAAAAAAGTTCCAGCTCCACAACACATTCTTTAACTGGGGAGGAGAAAAATCTGCTGCAGAATTTTGGCTAGGTCTGCAAAAGCCTCACAGAGAAGCAAGGGCACCCACACTGGCAATGGCCAGAGAACATTCTCTTGGTGTGAAGACACAGCCTTATACTTCAATGGGACATCCAGCTAACCATTTTAAAAGCTCTTAAAAGTACTGGTCATTCTGATAATTGGCTGGACAGTGTTTAAAGAATTTGGATAAAGGGGTTCTTGTTAAATAATTGAAAAAAAAAAAAGCACCACAGACTTGGGAGGACATTTGAGAGAAAAATGTGGTCTTCAACTCCAGGAATCTCAAGTGGATTCCAAAACAAAAATAGTGGCCACCTCCTTCACGTCAGTAAGTGGTAAGGGAAACCACTGTCAGCTTGACTATGATGATGGAGAATCTGGGCCCTAGCACCTATATAATGAAGTACTGTGTCTTCGCAGGAACATTCTCTGATGCATCTATCCCTTTTTCCCTGACAAATGTTTTCTCCTTCCTGCTTCTTTAATGCAAGGGAGGAAAGCAGATAGTGGACCTGCACTTGTGCTGCAGCTACGTGATAAGCCAAGGTAAAAGGAGTGGCAAAGCCACTCACGCTGCTCTGAAGTGTACTGGCTTCCAAGACTTACTGGGAGAACATGGGAAAAAGTCAGAGGTGATTAGACCCAGAACACTGCTGGATTCTGGAAATCAGGATGGGAAATACCAGCTAAAACATCCAGTGGAGAGCCAATGTAGAAATGGCAATTCCCTCAGAACTAAATAGGTAGTCTGTGCTTAGCCCAGCACTGGTACGACTCACAAGACCAGCAGCAGCAGAGAAAACTGGCAAAACCTGGCTTTTTGTGGGAAGGGAACAGTTGATTTTGACACTTCTCTCAGAACACCAATAAAAATTAATAAGGTCAATACACCATCTCCTCCACTTGCCTTTGTCTGTGTTTGAGCACTGTGGAGTCACTGGACAGTTTGTTGTTGGGGACCTAGATAATGAATGGTTAAAAGCCTCTAAAGCTCCTCTGAAACATCTAATCTGTTCCCCAGTGTCCAATTGGTTGTGCTAAAGGCAAGAAACCATGCAACCACTAGGCTATCACATGTTGCAAGCAGAACCACAGATCACCCTGAGCAGTGCTAAGCAGACTACTGGCACATCCTCTTAAGTCTTCTGATCATTTCACCATTGACAAGTTAACAGCATACCCACTCTTCCACAATACCTGAACATTTCAGTAGGATAAATAACCCATTCCATGAAACACTGAAAAATTAAGCAGGGCAAGTCCACTAGCAAAAACATTAAAAGAAATCAAAAGTTTTTCGAAAAATTTAAATAGGCTAAAAAAGGTAAATGAAAGCTTCAGCCTTATTTCTTCTCCTGAGAGAATGAATCCCATGGTAGCATGCAAATTGAAAACCATGAGGAAAAGAGGTTTTGACTACAATGGCAGGCCCCTGAGAGGTCATATGATAAGACCTTAATAACCAAAATAGTCTAGGTCATCACTCTCATAAAAACCCTGCAGTTAACCCAAATTTCCAATCACCCAGAGAACAAAATATTTAGAGCCATCCATAATTTAGCATTAAAAGACAAACATCCTGGTCCACCCACCGTTTTGCAGCCTTCTCTGTAACATATCTAATTTTGGTCAAAAGAAGTTCCAGCAGATACCCTCGATGAGAGTCTCCCAGCATGTGCAACTCATCCACAACCACCACTCCTGATAAAGAGAAGCACTCAGGTTATATCTGGAGGTTATATCTGACAAAGCTTCAAACTAAGAACAGATAGCCTCAATCTTTTCATATTCCACATCATGAACTGAAATTTATATTCATAAATCCAGCTGTGCTTACCAACACCACTATGGCTTCCTTCTGTCACTGATTCTTCCGAGAGCACCAAATCATGACCAACATCATGATATTTCACACCCCCCACTACACACACAATCAGTTTTAAAAAAATAAAAATAAATCGGTTGAGTTGTTAGTCTGGGGCACCACACAAAACAGTATTGCAGCATCTGTATGGTAATCTCTCTGCAAGTAAAAACCCCCAGGTTTCAGAGTATCTGAAAAGGAGCATTCCAGCACCCAAATGAGCTAGTCAACAGCTTTGTTGACATTGCTGTCTTAGTTAAAAACATCACTCCATACTAATACAGTAATGTCAGAAAAAAACCTACAGCAGATGTAATTACACTGGCATAGCCTGCTTCCTATTATATCTTCTTTCACTAACCAAACCTGAATGAGCTCTACTATATAACTTTGGCTTTCTAATGAAAAAAAATCCTTACATGACTGTTCTGTTGTCATCCTACCTCCTGCAAATGACTTTTTAGTCTATTAGCTACCTCCATCAAATTTCTAAGATGTGTATAAATATTGAAAAGAATAAAGTCTAAAAAGCTTTCTGAATATCAGCAGCTGGAGACAACAGACCAGACTAGGGTCTCCCCTGAGGAGAAAACATAGAGCTACTACAACTCAGCCAGCACACCTCCTGCACACATCCCAGCTAGCAGCAGTATGTACCCTTTCTGGCCAGCTGGCAGGGTCACAGGGACATGGAAGAGGTTGAAGGAAGGTTAAATAAAAAAAGCTAGGCACAGAGGACACCAGGCTTCATTAGTCCTGCTGCAGTGGAATTTTTTTTCCTTTTTAGTGCAGCTATGTAATATCTTCCTTGTACAGCTACACAGCAGGAGCTTAAGGGCAAATGTGACCTTATATTATGTTTCAATGCTATTTTTCTGTCTTATTTTTTTTCTCTCCTTCCTACATATGTTCCTTTTCTCCCCATCTGTTTTCTCCCCCCTTCTCGTTCAAGCCACTTAAGTTAGAGTGCTGTATTGCTTCATCAGCCTATTTTACAAACTCCCACCCATCCAGCTCCTCTGTCTTCCTGTACTTCCTCTATTCTGAGCTCACTTGTAAAAAACAGTAATTCATCGGTCACCAAATACATATTCAGCTACCAGAAAAAGCTTTTCCTGCTTCCCCGTACAACAGTCTGTCTGAATTCTTCTAGCAGCTGAGACAAGACAGTGTAATCAGGTATCTTCCAAAGTAAAATTCATACAAGTTACCTTTCCAGTCTTTGTGCCAAGCAGCAGCACATTTTGCATCCTGAAATGAAGCATAGAAGACTAGTGGTACCTACAGGCCAAAGCACAGGGAATGCCACTCTTTGTTGTATGGGCCACTTGTTCTATACCTTTTGCTGCTACTCTGCTAGAACACATATTTAAACTCACACTAAACCTGTGTACTGTATTGCCCTGGCAGTCTGCAAGCTGGTGAGACCTGACTGTCACACATGCACAGTGCTCTCCTCTATTCAGGCAGTACTCAGAACACATGCACCAGGATAACACAGCAGGAGCAATCAGGCAACCAGTATTTTTCACAAAGCTATCCTCATTCTGAAATGGAATTGCAGCCAAGGGGCACTTCAGGTTCCAGCATGCAATGGTATTTTCCACTCAACAACAAGCTCAGGAGTGCAAGTGGGGCCAGAATTTCATCATACTGCATTGCTACTGAAAATGAGGCTAACCTCAGTCTCCGGTTTCTGTCTGCAAATTAGGTGTGTCCCTAGAAGACTGCTGGAAAAAAACTACTAAAAAGTACTTGAGAGCTATCATACATGTTTAGTATAGAATAACTAGGCTGCTTTAAGTCCACATCCTCTTTAAAACTAAAAAGTTCTTAATGACAGGCAGGAAAGATTTGATTTTTAGGTTTTTTTACATACCATTAAACTAGCAATTTTTTTAATTTCAAGTTTAAATTAAGAAAAGAAACAAGTATCACAACAGCACATTACAAATCTATTCCCAGCTGACATTGAGAAGGCAGCAGATTCTTCTCTAATCCGCCTTCCTAAAAATTTCTTTAGCATCAGTGTCAAGAAACTGAAAAACAAGAGGAATATCATCTCCTGTGTACCTGGATGTTCAAAACTGACACGTTATATAATAATTAGGAACACAAAATTGCTTTTAACTGCGTCATACAGCAAAGAGAGCTCTGCCAGGAAGAGGATTTGAGTTTCTCTCAATAATTTCCAAAGGCAACATGAGCTATCAGCAGGAGGTTGAAATCAACAAAAGGAACAGCTCAAGCTTGAGATGGAATCCAGCCAGAATTGCAGTCATCTCCCAGTAACTCATCTCAAAAGATAAAACACCCTCGTTACAAACTGGTCTAAATTTAGAATTAATTAGAAGACAAGGTACAATCTTGCAGTTTCAGACTAGCTTGCTTTAGGTGACAGTTAAACTGGCATTTTCAGCTCATGCCTATATTTTGTAGCTCTCATGAAAATTTATCTCTAAATAGAAATTTTGTCAATTTCTTACTCTAAGATTATTTTTAAACTCAAATTTAATTTTAAAATTCATTTCAAATAAGCATACAAAGGAAAAAAAAAATTTTACCCTTATGTCAATTATACGAACATATTGGGGCACAAGGGAAATGGAGAGTTGCAGCAGAGGTGTTTTCAAATGGTGAAAGAAAAACATCATGCTTTAAGGAGGTATCAGTGTTGAGGACACATCCAAACTCAAATCTTGTAATCATTTGCTGGTTATACCTACATGACTCTTCTCAAGTACATTCCTCTTAGAGAGCACAACAAAATATAGGGATGGAATGGAGGTACCAACCAAAGGGATTTGGCATATCTCTAGCTTCTGAAAGATGTTATCATTAAACAATACATTTTAGTATACTGAGTATGCTTCCAAGGCACCCAAGCCAACATAAATACGGACATCATGACCCCACTCTCTGCCTGGCAGTACAGCTTGTACAGTGTGGTGACCTAGGATCAAACTAACCCTATTTAAAACAAACAAAAAAAACCCCTAAACTAAGTAGCCATATATTGAAATAACTAACTGCATGATCGCCAGTTCTCTTGCAAGGGAAGGGATGAAGATATACATTCAAGAATCTGACTGGACTGCAGAAGCCTCAATTCGAATGAGCTTAAAATGCTGCACAACCACGGTCATCCACTCATCTTCCAGCCCACTGGCAATCTAAAGTACTCATGGTGATCCAGCACCTACAGATCCAGGTGTGAATGTGTCATCCCATTATCTCCCACTCTGAGAAAATCTGCAAGGCTTTATTTCCCTTATTCTCTCTTGGGTTTAAAAAACTCTTTTGGTATACAATGCTGCAGAATATTACACCACCAGATAAACATGGAACAGCAGTTTCATAGGTGAAGGTCTCAGAGAAGTTTCATACTCATCTAGTTTTCCAGTTTTTATATTCCTAAAATAGCAACCAGCTATGCTACAGGCCAGAGTGAAGATGGGAGGGATTACTGTATAAAGTATAACTGAGTATAGCTTTACTGAGCAGGGAAACAGAGAAAAACAAACTTCTGACCCGACTAGGAAAGCACATCTCCCCAAGTGTGCACTGGAAACATAGGCCTTCTTGACATTTTATATCTCCTCCCAAACACTAAATACTACCATTATCTAGTGGCCACTAGGGCCACAGTAACCCAGCAGCCTGAGTTAGAAGGACAGAGGGCTTTTGAGCGGGCTATAAGAGAAAAATTAATGTCACAGCCTTCCTAGTCACAATGCCTACCCAGAGGAGCTGTATGTGTTCATTCCACTTATCTGGATGCAGATGAGCATCAAACACAATTCCTCCTCTTCCTTGAGCTAAGTGAAGGTAAACCATGGATGCCACAATCTGTCCAAAAAAAATAAACATACATACATTCTTGAACTCAAACATACCCTAGACCCTTAATTCAATTTCATTAATTAGAAGACATTTTCTAGCTATATGAATCACTGCTTATTGCAGCTAACCACTGTCCATGGATTGTCATCCGTGTCAGAGAAACTAAAACCTCCAGCTTCTACCTACTCATCCCAGCCGCTGAGCTACATAAAACAGTCCTGATTGCCTTCCTAAATCCAAATCAGAGGTGCTCTGGAAGAAGAAAAATTGCTCAATTTTCCTATATGGCCTGTCTGTCACATACAGAACTGAGCAATACGAAGTATCCCATGATTTCATCTGTACTCAGAGTATGTAATAAACCTCATCCCCGTAACGGTCAAGCCTTAGTATTTTACCCAGTGAGTCAATTTTGTTTTCTTCTATTAGTCTATTGATTAGGCCATTGGCTTTCTCAATGGTGCAGACAGCAACATCCAGGGCAGAGAAACGTCCAGCAGGAGACATGCTTCCCATGTAGCCTTCAACTCTCACACCCACTTCCTGAAACAGCGCCTGTTTTCCAAGGATACAGAATGTCATGTCAAGGTTACAACTCTGAATTTTGACGAATGCCTGCTGGAATCACATAAAAACCTGCATCCTATAAGTACTAGAAATTGTGCTTGTAATGTCAACTAATCAGATTAAATCTGTAGCTCAGCCAGTTACTGCTACTTTTTTTTTTCCCCACTGTCATTTTTTATTTCCAAAGCAGAAGCCACACAGTACACATTGCAAGTTGAAGTGTACATAACTAAGAGATGGGGACCAACGTTTTGTATAAAAACATTTACTGATAAAAAGGTTAGCAAACACACAGTGCAACAGTTTATAATACCAGTGGGTTATGTACAAAGAAGCCTTGCTCCTGAGAAATCCTGGGCAACGGCCCAAATGTGGGACCTCAGACACAGATGTCACAGCTCCCACTGAAAGTCAAGAAACCACAACTTCTTTTCTTCCAAGACTTACTACTGCAGTGCCAAAGCTTTGGCACATTACACACTGCATTAACAAAAGGTACAAATGTTTGAATCCGATGGGTAGGATACCATATGATTTCAAGTATGTGCAGCTACGGCCAAACCTTAGGCCAGGAGTAGTAGAACACAGCATCGATAATCCTCCAGCTTTACAAGATTAAAGTAAAAGCATGTCTCCATTATCAATCACTTCAAAGTAGCTTTTGCACTCAGTTTGTGGCATTTCCTAGCAATTTGCAAGGTTAAGATACCATCTCAGTTTATTAACATCCAAAATGTCTTAAATGTCAGAAACCATGACAAAAATGCCTGCTGATTTTGTATTTGGTTTTAGTAATTGTTGTTACTTTGACATATTAGGTAATGGAAACACTTTGATATGAAAGTCTTTCAAGAAAAAATCTTTTTGTTTTAAAAACACTGTTGCCACTGTAATTTTGTTTTTAAATAGCTGGGGTGAGGAAGCCAAGACATAACTACATTCTGTCAGAACAAATTTTTAGCAAAGTCAAAGTGAAATCAAAGGCACAAAATTCTAGTGGAACACCCCAAGAAAAGCTAAAATATCCTTTTATCCTTTCAGATAATGTTGACACCTTCCCTTTGTAGTTTTTCAGACACAATCTCTAATTAGAAAATTCCTTTAGAGTTTGTTTATTATAAAATCTGTGAATAAAAGCAAGTAACAATGCTTTAGAAGTCAAAGCTGAAATAAATCAACTCCTTAGATTTTTCCCAATTTCCCTTTTTGGCTAAAACTTTCATTTTTTTTATCTCCAACTTAGAACAAGAGCACATTTTAAATTATCTACAAATCCTTTCCAAAACAACTCTGCCAATTTTTTTTTCCTCAAATCCATGCTAAAACTTCTATTTAAAAAATGTGACCCAACAACTACAACCCATAAATTTACCATCCTTGAATGCTACTTACCTGCAGATAACATTTTTTCTCTTTGGCCACAGAGACAAAGGGAAGGATGAGAAGAGCTTTCTTACGAGCTTCCAGGACTCGCTTCAAAATAAGCAATTCTGCAACAAGAGTCTTTCCAGCACTGGTAGGAGCTGGGGGGAAAAACAAGTTTGGGGTGGTTTTTTTTTTAAATAATTTTTAAAGTTAAAAAAAAATCCAAGGAACAAGCATTATAAAGCTAGCATTAAAAGCAGTTACTGGAGAACTTGGGGCAGAACTCTGACTGATGCATCTCTCCCACAGTCACAACCACATTTGCAGTTAACCCCATAACGGGTCAAGAAGACTGCAAACTATTTCTCTTCTAGCCTCTTCCACCATGCTACCAAGGCTTCTGTTTTCATCTCTGCTCCAGAAGCAGCAGCAGCTCAGCAATAAGCAAGGGAAAAAAAAAACAAATAAACAAAAAAAACCCACTACATTCTTCTGGTTGGAGAGGAGAGCTCAGCCACCACCTTACTGACCTAGCCCACAAATACATTAACCCCCTCTCCTCGGTAAGCATTGCTGTTTGCTATCTATCAGCCACAGAAAACTGTGGAGGAGATGCCACATACTGGGGGACAGTCATGACCCAGCAATCAGGCTCAAAGTCTCCTGGAACCAAGTAAATGAAACCCAAATCCAAGCCTAAGAAAATCACCCACCCCTCTTGAAAGTTCTTCATCATCCCAGTGCTGCTCTGGGACCTTCTCCCCATGGAGAAGACACACAAGTTGTCATTTCCCACAGATTTCTAGTGCATCAGCCAGTCCTACTTCTCCTTCTGCACCCCGCTTTGCCCATACATTAGGTGAAGAGAAATTATAAAGGTACTGAAAAAATTAGACAGTACATAACATTTTCAAAAGTATTTATATCTAACATTGCTGTTATCATTCCATTCCTGGTTGACATGGTCTGTAATAAGAGAGAGTCATCATTAACCGACTCCTAATTATCAGTTTCTAAAGGAACACTAACAGAGAAAATGGGGGGAAAAGTCTCTCTTCACAACTGGAAAGGAAACTATCAAGCCAGGTCTGAGGTACAGCAACGGGACAGATCTTAATGGGGTCTCTCCAGAAAAAAGAGGATCTTGACCTTTTTATCTGTCAGATGAGAACCCTTCAGCACCAATACATTCTTGTAAATGACACTGGGAAAGTTGGGGGGGAGCTGGTTTTGTCAGATATTTGCATACCTGAGTAAACTAGGTTCTTCCCTTCCAGAACTTGTCCAAGCATTAGACATTCTGCTTGCCATTCAAACATCTGTACTACCCCCAGACTGTGGTATTTCTCCAGAACTGCTTGGGGAAGACCCCAGCTTGCAAGGAGCAACTTGTCTGCCTGGTCTTCAGGAACATTTACATGCTGATATTGCCCTTTGGGAAGAGAAAATAACAAAATTAAAAAGTTAAGATTCATCCTTGAATCTGAGGTCACTTAGGTTATATATCTAAAGGTCAAACTTCTCTACAAGCTCCTGTATTACGAGAAAAGGTAACAAGAAACTCTCTTCCTTATATTTTTCAGTATTTCCTACGGATGTTTCACCATTCTTCTTATCTCCTGACATCATTTTTTCAATTTTTCCTCCTATAAGATTTTCCACATTCAAATAATTTCTTCACTAAACTCTTGCTCTGATATTTGCTTTTGGGACAGGGCAGCCATTACCAAATACATACTCAAACAGAGAGTTTCAGCACTGATTAATATAACAGCACTACAATGTATTTACCATCTCATCCTTGTCCATACTATTTCCTTTTTAAATAACTGCTACAGAGACTTCAGTAATCCTCACAGACTACAGAACTGCCCAGTCTTTTTTCTTGCTTTACGGATTAATTAAAAAAGCCACATAACCCAAACAAGCAGTTCAAGCTACTCTGTACAATGTGTGTTACTTCAGTTTATTAACACTGATTAGTATCTTCACCACATTGCCAGTTCCTCTAACTTAATTAAGCTCCTCGCTGCTTATTTCTTGTCTTTATAACTCTAAATAATTTTGTGCTGGCCTCCTCCCTCCCCTCCTCCTCCCCTTTTCCAAACCATTAAGATAACCCAAACTTTTTATCCCTTTCTTCTTCTGAGACAGAAAACAGGTTTCTGATCCACAGTAATGCCTCCCATATCACCCATGACTATATAGTTCCCATTTTGTGAAAGACCCTGTCAAATTGAGATGAAAAACAAATAATTGACTCTACTGTACCCATTCTTCTACTGGCACATTCAAAAAATTCTAAAAGAAATTTCCCACCATTGTTGACAGCATAAGGGCAGGCTAGATCAGAAATACTAGCTTGCATAAGCAGCCAGTATTTTTGCTCTCAACATACTAAAATTTTCAACTGCCTTCTTGAGGTTAATCCCAACCTAGCTGTCACTGGCACATGATCATTCTCACACACACAAATATATAAAAAATCTGATACAGCTTAGCTCTGAAAGCTTTGTTTCACTTTGTATAGTAAAAGTACCATACAAATACTAAAAAAAGAAGCTGAACACCATCAGGAGAGAACAGCAGTATGCCACAAAGCAGAACAGGCTTCCCAAGGGGAACCGAGAGGAGACCAGATGTGTCTCATTCTAAAATG
>NW_009595144.1:0-322 GCF_000690535.1 Cariama cristata | reverse complement strand
CCCCACCCCCCCGCCCCCCACAAAAGCCACTCTATCACTGCCCTCCTCAGATGGACAGGGGAGAGAGAATATAATGAAAGGCTCGTGGGTCGAGAGAAGGACAGAGAGAGATCACTCACCAATTACCACCACAGGCAAAACAGACTCAACTTAGAGAAATTAGTTTAATTTATTACCCATTGAATCAGAGTAGGGTAATGAGAAATAAAACCAAATCTTAAAAAACACTTTCCACCTACCCCTCCCTTCTTCCCGGGCTCAACTTCACTCCCAAATTCTCTACGTTCTGCCCCGAGTGGCACAGGGGGACAGAGAATGGGGA
>NW_009595143.1:0-8611 GCF_000690535.1 Cariama cristata | reverse complement strand
CTCAGCGGGCCCGCACCCCGGCACTCTCCCGTTAGCGCAGGGCGCCGCAACGAGTGAATCGCTGTGCAGTTTCGCTCCATCTGGTTGATAGTCAGCCCTCTGAAAGGAGGGTATTTTGCAGGGTGGGATTTGTGGATGCCGCTTCCCTGCCCCTTCGCAACCTTCGGTGCCACCGAGATACAGGGTGGACATTCGTGAACATAAACCTGAAGATAATGCACTTGTATACAGTAATGAGGGCGTTTTGTTAATGAGGCTGGTGTTTCCTTATCCACGCCGGCACTCGTTAGCGGCTCTGCATGGCCATAATCTATTCCTGGTACCAGCAGCAGAAAGAAAACCTTCGAACGGCTTTATCGGACAAGGGACACAGTCCTGTGTTTGGCACGTCTTGGGTGTACTCCTAGGTAAAGAGAAGCTTAGCCAGTGCTCCACCTAAACATGGAGGTAACTCTGATAGTCATAAAAGGTCCATGGTATATTACCAAACTAAGACCACTTTAATTCTGGATGAAAATACCCATAAAAGGTTTTAATGTCTCATAGAAAATCTATATCTTGAATAATTTTGTTAGTTTTCTAGAATCTACCTATTCAAACAAGACCTTAGGTTTGTCTTCATTCAAAAAGTGTTCTTAGTTAAGACTTCTGTTACCAAAATAACGCACCTTTTCACTTTCTAGTGAAGGCTTAAAGATTACAATCTAATGTACTTCACATAATAAAGAAACCCAGAAGTTTATCATGTAAAAGATTTTATGTATTAGCACACAAAGCGGGAAGAAAGACCGACCTGGATGCAAGAGGACTCAAAGGCTTGCACCCACGTCCCGCTCTAGAACGGGTTCGGTGTATAGCATGGGAAGGCAGGCAGGCAGCGCGCTCTGTTCGTGCCACGTTACCTTTTGCTTCAAAAGCAGCACCAAGGCAGTAATTTTTCTAATCAGCTTGACACAGGAATGCTCACACTGTCCAGTAATAGCAGGTCACTTAAACTATACTCTTAAGAAACAAAAGGTACGATAGGACAGGTTGGTTGTAGTTCTTACCATTCATATCAGGTTGATGTTCAGGACCGACATATTACCATTCTCCTTCATATTTGCCAAGATAGTCTATTGAAAAGAATCAGATATAATGTCAACCTGAAATTAGATTTTCACTCCTCAAGCTCACTGCCCATAAATATGCAGCTGTTACAACTCATGCTGCTGGAACCAGGATTACCACTGGTGATGGGGAATCACATTGTGAAGAAATGGAACAGGATAAGAAGAGTGAATAATTTATTTTGTTTTGTCTAATAATACTTACGTCCTTCTGACGCGGAAAGAGGGGGAAAAAAACATTAATCCACAATATTGTCTTATCTCTGTGCTGTTAAAAAGATGGCCATAAAGCATCCTGAAGAATGCTTACTATTCTTATAAATTTAATGTAAAATTTTGACCTATTAATCCTCAACGGTATTTTATCTGAAATCTCAAAAAGCAAAAAAGAAGTTAATCCAAAATAAAATATTAATACCTCAATTGAGTTACTGTCTTTTCTCAAAGAATATTTCTAAGAAAACAAAAGCATGTAAATACTTTTGAAGAAAACAAAGAAAAAGTAAGAAGTAAAACTACATGCTTTCTATAAACAAATTCTAGTTGACATAGATTACATTGCTACCACGTTGCACAAACAGCCACCCAAGGGAAGGACCTGAAGTCAGCGTGGGACACCATAGCACAGTAATGGGCCAACTGAAAATAGATTCAACTTTAGGATTGTTCTCAGACTACCCTAAATCTTCGTTGTTCAACAATATGGTTATTTTTTGATTACTTTTGAAAAGCAGCAAGTGGAGGATGTATCTGAAAATTTTGATAAAGTCTTCCTCACTGTTTATCTTTTCAATGCGTATTAATTGACTACATTACCAGAGAGAAAAAAATAGTTTAGAAACAAACTTTTGGAATAGATTAGAAGTATTTTAATAAAATTCTAAACAAAGTGTATGAATCAGGAAGCGAGATCACCACAATTTGTTCATCTTATACAGTCAGAGGTTCATCTTAACTGGTGTCGTGATAAAAGCAGCAATCCAAAAAGATTTCACAGGCACGACAAGAAGTATGAGAACCTCCGCTCTGTTTACCGATTACTACATCTCTCAGATGATTTGGGATGAGTGGAGGGAAAAATGTCTAATTCTATGTATTTTCTCTGACATTTTAACCTGATAGAAAACCAGTGGCATAATCAGAAATTTGTAAGAATGGAAAATCTTCAGGGAAAGCATACTTGGGATTTTACACAATATTTTGCTGAGTTTCAGAGCTTTTAAAAATTAGTGTTCCTTTCAGTCACAAAACAAGGAAAAAACAGTAATTTTTTCCCCACAAAATATTCGTTTCAAAGAAATTAATTTTGCTTAAATCCCGAATTCTTGTGTTAGATAAGTAAGTCCCAGAGATTGCCCAATTTTATTTTAGATTTCAGATCATTAAAAAAAAAATCCCATACTAAATACTCTAGAACATTGAACAAACAGCATCTAACCTCCTCCTGCAGGTCTTTCATGACCGATGAAAGGCATTAGACTGTGTAGAGTAGCACAGGACACCGCGCTGTGCCATTAATAAGACTAAAATAGGTAATTCCACAAACCAATCTATTTTCTAATGGCAAATTCTTTTGCCTTTTAAGTCCCCTAGTGCCACACCAAATGTGCGTTCTGTTTGATCTAAGCACTTAGATCAGGCTTACATTTGTGGAAAAGCCTGTAATTTTTGCAATAGGAAAACACACTGTTACAGGCTGATGAACTCTTTGGTTTATTATTTATTGTCCATACTGTTGGTCCCATTGCCTGGCCCTTTTTCAACAAATGGAGCTATTTTTTCGCTGCGAAGGAATTCAGCGCCGATCGTGGCCTGTACGCTGTTGAGGTCAAGGCAATACGGGATGGAGGGTGCCGGTACTCGCCAAAGCTCAGTGACACGATGACACTTTAGGAATGTCTCGCCCTACTTCAGCTGTAGGACAGGTGTAACTTCTGGAAATAAATGTCTTCCTCTGTAGCCTATGTCAACTACAGCTATGTCATATAATTTAAAACCTCATTCTGTAAGAAGGTTCACAAGACCTTTTCAAGGTTCGTTTGGAAGGTAAAAACAAGGATTGCTGTTAAAAATGTATAGGCCCATTGAGACGCAGGAGAACTAAATCTCCCTAACATTAGGCTATATTTCTGGGCATCCCATATGGAGTATTTGGCAGCACGGTCCCAGGGAAACCCGGGGCTTCAATGACTCCAGATTGAACAACAGGCAGCGGGCCAAATTAATCTGGCAAGCCTCCCATAGTGCCCAGTTGATCTACTGCTCACCTCAAGTTGCAAAGAACTGGATTGCAGAGGCAACATCCAAATCGGGATGAAAGAAAACCTGAAGACCCAGCACAGCGCAGTGGCGCGGGCAGTCACTCCCAAGTGCCACTCGTGTTTTCCAGCCCTGCCTGAATAAGTCGGTTTACAAAAGAATTGTGTCTTGGCTTTACATGTGCTAATTATTGTAGTGCCCTGCTGAAGTACTGAAATGCATATTCCTTACACACACAGGCTTTATTCTGTTATATTCAAGCTGGGAATTCCCCGTAAAATATTGATGTGTTTTAACATAATTCTCGTCCTAGCCAGTCCCTGAACCCGCAATTTAATGTCTGGCAGGAACGTTATGGTGCTTAATACTATTTTCCTGAGCCATGCTTCAACAAAGACGTAACAGTAGAAAGACTATGTAATTCCAGTTTGAAGAAATTAAAGTAGCTGAAAGTTGCGAAGTATTCAGGATATATAAAAGCTATGTTTTGATACAGAAATAGTATCTATTACAGTGTAAAATAAAAATGAATACCTTTAGAATATGCCTAAGCAACACCTTTTCTTGTTTTATCTGTTTATATCCTTTCTTTATTTGGCTATATCATCAGCGATACTTTGGGGAATTTAGTCTGTTCTTTGCTACAAAAGATTTCTTATGATGCACTAATTTGGTGCCTTATTTATACAAAGCGATTAGGAATAGCATGTTTTTGTTGATTCTTGCAAAAACAGCTTCTTGGGCATCTGAACTGGTGAGATTTACTAGATTGTACAAATTAAGATTGATCCTAGAAAAAACTCTGGTTAAAGTAAATGGTTGCATTCAAAGTCAAATTAAAATTTATATTAGAATCATAGAATCATTTAGGTTGGAAAAGACCTTTAAGATCATTGAGTTAACCAACCGTTAACCTAGCATGGCCAAACCCACCACTAAACCATGTCCCTAAGCACCACGTCTACACGTCTTTTAAATACCTCCAGGGATGGGGACTCCACCACTTCCCTGGGCAGCCTGTGCCAGTGCTTGAAAACCCTTTGGGTGAAGAAATTCTTCCCAATGTACAATCTAAACCTCCCCTGGTGCAACTTGAGGCCTTTTCCTCTTGTCCTATCACTGGTTACTTGGGAGAAGAGACCGACCCCCACCTGGCTACCCCCTCCTTTCAGGCTGTTGTAGAGAGCGATCAGGTCTCCCCTCAGCCTCCTCTTCTCCAGGCCAACCCCCCCCAGCTCCCTCAGCCGCTCCTCATAAGAGGACAGATTACTTTTATTGATAAAACTATTTTATTTTTGAGTATTATTTTTTCCCTAGAGGTCTTGACTGTGACTACTCATGATATGATTAACAAATAAGGTTCTCTCCCTCCTTAAAAAATCATTGTAAATCAAGGCAGAATTGTTTGTCGCGTAGCCAGAGATATCCAAGGGTGACAACCTGCTTTCACTGAAGCAAAGACGAGATTCAGTACAGGTGTGCAACCACGTGTTCACCCCATTCTTGTTGGTTTGTAGAAGGAGTCTTCATTGTCCCCTTTATTCTAGGGGGTTCGGAGAGTCTTGAAGAGAGACAAAAAAAAAAAAGCTTGGATGTGATAGAAATGTGTGATACGATTACAAAGGGTAAAAATGACAGATTCAGAAGATGAGCATAGAAAACTCATAATAATTAGAGGGTAGGAGCCAGGAAGAGGGCACTGACAATGGTAAGAATGCATAATAGAGTTTGGAAAAAAACCTTTCATGATAAGCAAAAATGTGGTCCAGCATTATATTTTTGACATTTGGATGCAAGACACAAGATAAAACAAAAACCACTTTGGTCTGGAAGAATGTGTAAGTTTGAGAGGTGAAGAGATTGTGTAGTATGAACACCGCAAAACAAAGAGCAAATATTCTGAAACAAGACAGGAATTCACTTTAAGACATGTCAGGTCTTAGTATAATAGCAGTGGGAAAAGGCTATGACAGGTCACTAGTTTTCTTGATTAAATGTCAGTAAGAGTTGTATACACAGAATAAAACAAAATGAGGGGGAATTTAACAGGGAATCAAATACAGCAAACATGGAAATACTGACATTTTCATCTAGGAAAACGGTAAAATTAAGGTCCCAGTTGAAGACCTAAAGGTATCGGTTCGCTTTGGACCAAGGATGTAAAAAAGAATGAACATGTCTGTAATTGCAGAGTTCCCCCAGTCATGAGCCTTGAACAGCACTCAACAAGGTGTGCGAAGAAACAGGTTGGAAGGTGTGACAGGTTTGTGACTGCCAGATCTATTTACTAAGGGTAAATGTGAACACAAGAAAACAGTTGTTTTACTGTGAGGGTGGCCAAACTCTGGGGCCAGCTGCCCAGAGAGGCTGTGGGGTCTCCATCCTTGGAGACACTCAAATCCCCAAGGGACACTGTCCCTGGCAACCTGCCGTAGGCACCCTGCCTGAGCAGGGGCTTGGACTGGATCATCTCAAGAGGTCCTTTCCAACCCAAATGATTCTGTGAAATTATTCTCCTGTTAAATTACCTGGTACTCCACGAAATGATGGAGTTAACAGCAGAGAAAGCATGGACAAACGTGTAGCAAATGAGCTTAATGGAGGACAGGGAAAGAATGGAGCAAATTGAGAGAAGAATGAGAAGAATTGCGAGTCCTCAGTTTCTCAGGATACAAGAACACCAAATCCGAGAATGGGATTTGGGGGCGGTACAAAGTAATTTCTCTGCAAAAAAAGGGCAAACTACTTCAGATAAAAGTCAGAAAAGTCCCAGTAGACAGAGGTCTATGGATTTAGCAAGTGCAAGTACAGTTGATAGTCTGTGGATGGCAACAAGCTACCTCTGATAACCAAAGTACATCTCCATTCCTTTGCTGGAGGGGGTTTTTTTGGCAGAAGACAAGGTGCATCCCTAACTGAAGGGAAGACATTGCACTGGGCGGTGTGTTCATGGAAACATCAGCATGTCTTTTATTTCTAGCCTCTTAGTTCCCAAGATGTCTTGAAAACGTTTGTAAACTATACATCCACTGCCTTTGTTACTGAACTCTTAAAAAATCTGGTGATTGTAGCATTTGCATTTTTACTTCAGGCTGTGCAGTCTTCACAGCATAAGCAATCGATCACTTCACAAAATCACCCTTTTGGATTTGCATAACTATTCTTCACAACTTACTGAAGTGATCTTTCGTATTCTTTATCACACTTTTTACAAAGCCAAGCTTTTTTTTTTTATGAAGAAAAATATCCATAGGTGGAGAGAACTGATGTTCCTTCTGTTCACACAGGTACCTCTTAACTCCACAGTCTGTATGCGAGATGAGACTTTTCTAATGCAACTGCCGTTTGCAAAGCTTGCACCTGCAGAAAAGGATCCCCTGCCATATGCTGACACATTTAGATGGATGTGTCACAAAACGCATGGTTTTTATAGTGCATCCTGTTGTTCGAAACATGGGAATACAAACAGGGAGCCAGTCCACAATGATAGCCATACTGGCAAGACACATAAATAGGCTCTGGGGCTGGAATTGGAAGGTGGCTTTGAAATAATTAAATAAATCTGATTTGATGTGAATGGATTTGGGTTTGGTTCAAACTCTGAAATGACTTACGCTTCAGATGTTCTGCAAACTGGATTACCCAGATTTAGGGTTATTTTTCTATCAGGCATGTCAAATGCTAAATTAAAAAGAAAAAGAATCTGTGGATTATTTTTTTGTGATATGCCCTCAGGCTCAAAGAATGTGACAGAGCATATACTGTAAGTACAACTGGATCCCTACTGAAGAATAAGCTCGAGAAGGAATGAATGCCAGGGATAGCTTGACAATACATGTTCTCTCCTGCAAAACAGCTCGATGTAGCAGAGCAGAAAAGACCAGCAGTATATTACACCCTCCTGAGTGAGGATATCGTCTTGTGCTGGCCTCGAGATCAGCAAAAGTAAAATGAAGGACTCTGATTTTATCTGTGACATACAGTGCCAGTGAGTGACCAGCACCGTTGAATTCTGCTCAGTCACACCTCCCTTGCATTTTCTTTTCCCACTTTTGGTAGGAGATGGAGGGTGCAGAAGACACCTTTGCTTCCTTAAAGAAAGGAGCTGTCCTCTAGAAAAGAATCTTCTGTTGATCATTTTCCGAACGAATCTGAAACGAGTACCTGCCTACTCTGGATTGCCGTGCGGTTTGTGCAGCCAGCTCTCGGGTCCAAGCCGGTGCTAATGATTTTGGTCTTGGAAGCTTCTGAATGATTCTCTTTGGCAATTGGATATTTCTGCATTGAAACTCAGGTACTTTCCTGTCACTTAACCTGAAGTAATGACAGGCAGCTCATCGCCTGTCGTCCCAATGGAAGGGGTGACTTGTACTAGGCAGTAACAGAACAATACACAGCAGCCCGGGCAGGAGGACACCAGGTCAGTGCAAGTCCCTGTAACAGTCAGTCACTTACCTGAGTGTCTGTGTGTAGCCTGAGGTACCTGATTTTAGGTCCTCAAATCCAAAAATCACAATTCTCAGTGCTGCTGAGAGTTGCAAGTACTCCCTAATACAGAGTTCTTTGGTGCACCATCACCTGGCGTTTAAATGTTTCTTCTAGAGAAGGACAACTTCAGCAAAAAAGCAGGAGCTACACCAAGGTGTTCTTGTCAATTCTGCGTTCAGTCCTTACTCCTCAGCACAATGAGAAGCGAACTTCTTATTCACTGGCACAGAAATGATGCTGGGCAGGTGTAATTTTCTATTGGTAATTTCCACGTGGCTTCTGATCTTTCCTGGGACTCTAAAAGAGGTTTGGTTCTCTGGGAAAAATCTAATTACGAAATAAACTCAAACTAGTGATGGCAACAGCCACGGTCACATTACCTAAACGGCTGAACTGTTGCTGCTGTTAATAAAAAGGTTAATGACACACTTCACAGACGGAACCAGGTTAGAGGGTGTTTTTGTGACGCTTGCTTTAGGCGGCACATGGAGCAAGCCTTTTCGCTCTTCCCTAGGAAGTACCTTCTTCTTTCTCCCCCCCATCTACTGTGTCAACTTTAAAGCTCTTTATCTCCCGCCCACGCAGCAGTGCAGCCTCACTCACTCATACTTTCACATGGCTTTTGTTCTTTGATGTTTTGGCATTCCTACAGCCTGCAGGCACAGAAATTAGACTGTAAATTACATGAAGTCACAAACACAAAGGTCTCGGATAATATTTTCTTTTTGTCTTTAATACCACCCAGACCCAAAGAG
>NW_009595142.1:0-15887 GCF_000690535.1 Cariama cristata | reverse complement strand
GGAGCCGGGTGCGCAAGGGCGCTTCAGCTCTGCTAGCGCCTACACTAGAGGGAAAGCACAGACCCTCTACCTCCACAAATTCTTGGCGACTTAATCCTTAAAACCCAGCATTCTTAAAAAAAAAAAAAAAAAAACCACAACACCACAAAGTCCCCATATTCTACCAATAAAATTCAGAAGATTTTCACATGACTGTCAGACTACCTAGAACTACAGCTTCACCTCCCCACAGAGGTGGACACGGACAAAATGATGTGATACACGTAGCGTCATGTATTTCCTCCCTGTTGGTCCAGACAACAGCAACGCCAGCATCCCTCAGGAAAACACGTTCCTGACAAGCAATAGTTCTCGGACACCTTTCAGCTATGGCTTGGTCTGCTGGGCGCTCAGCCTCCCGCACAAAGGCGTCAGCTTCCCTGCCCAGTTTCTGTTTCATAGATCCACGCCTACAGTAAATGTTGATCTTCACAAATAAAATAAGAGAAGGGAGTCAAGAAACAAAAATCTTTGCCCTTCACAGCCAGAGCCATAACCACTGATCCAGGACATCTGATTTCTATTCACTTTGACCCACAACTGTTCTTCATTTAATCCATTCAAAGTTGATCCTCAGCTGATGATTTACCATCAGTGGTAGGCAATTGTGCTACAATGTGGATGTAGACTGCTATTATTACATAGCTTATCCTCACATTGAATTCAACACCATGGGCTACCTTTGTGCCAGTGGAGAAAGCTGCTTCACAAATGCAATCCATCACATTCTGAAGTAAATGTCAAAAATTTGTCCGCCTAGGGTCAGTAGTTCACATATAGAAGTCAAAGTTGCAGATGTCTTGGAGGTGGGCAAAACGGTCCCTGCACTACTTCTCAGAGGAGACGCATTTTCTTAGCTTTGAGTTTAACAACACACACAGTAGCCTTCTGAGTGAAACCATCAGCTTTTCTCTCAGATTCGTCAGATTTGTAAGGCAACTTTACAACCATCTATCTGAAACCATCCGATTCTGTTCTGGGAGCCTCCCACCGCTGATGTGACAAAATTTCAGATTTTAACTTAAGTGAATAAGGCTAGAGTTACAAAGATAAACCAGAAAGCGCTAACTGCAAAAACTTTGAAAGTTTGGAAAATGTGAGGTGGGAGGTTATTAACATGGTAAGTCTCATGCAGGAGAGAGAAACATAAACCTTCAGCCTTGAAGTTAATTATTCTAGGAAAGGTTAGTTACATTATGGTTAGACGACGCCGTAAACTGTTCCCCACAAAGTTCTGTCAACTCTACGGTCTATTTCTGTTCCTACGAAAAATCAGGCATCTGAAGTTTACCAGCTTGCAGGAAAATTAATTTTTCATATCAGCTCTGCACAGCAGGAAGCGTGCTGGGGGGCACCAGCCGTGCTGGATGAAGGCAACTTAGACTTGCTCATGCCAAAATGGACAACAGCCAAGCCAAGGTTGGCTGAGCTTTTACCCTGTTTGTGTCTGCCTGGGTCAGTCCCTGGAGCTCCAGCCTTCTCCAAGAGCAACATCTGAAGACAGAACACATCGGCTACTCATGACCCTAGCAGGAGATTCCCAGGCATGGTCATTCAGTCATCAACACTGTCACGATGTTAGAGCGCTCCTTGGCATCTTTTCCGACCAGGACACACCATACTTTCCCAAAGAATTCCTGAGTACTGGCAGGATTCAGCCTGAGAAGGCATCATAGCCCATGGAGGTTTGGATGTGGCCCTCCTGTTCTGCTAGCTCTGATGGCTTTATAGCGCGGACATGGCCATGCCAGCAGTTCTAGGGATCGGCCGTGACAGCGGTAACCCTGGTCATTTCGTTAGTACATATATATAGCTGGTAAACCCAGAACCTGGTAGATTTAAACATGGAGCACTTGCTGAGAATGACAAAGCACTACGAAATACCGGCATTTGGATTGCGGTCAGGGTGAGAGATGCACCACAGGAGGAGTATGGAGGTGAAGCAGCTTATGCATGTTAAGGTAAGGTCACCAGCAATCCTGGAAGCCTGTAATTAGAGCAGGGGAGAACAACATGCTGTAAGAGAACTGAGAAAATTAAAATGAAGAAACAGAATCATTAACGTGCAAATTCAGGATTCAGCTGGAGCAAAGAAATGAAATCAGACGAGACTTCTCTATGTCCACACAGGCTGGCACAGGGGCAGGAACGTGAGCTCCAGGTACCACTATTTGTGGTGTCCAAGATAGGAAAGCTCTTCTGAAGAGGCAGGCGTGGGGAGAGCCCGTGGTTTCTGCTGCCACTAACTCTTCCTCGGGAGCCGTGCGGGGCAGGCCCAGACTGAAGAACGCTTTCTCTCTCCGTTACAGCTCTTTCAAACCAGACCCACCTCCCGTCCAGTAATGTAAGGAAGGGGGAAGGAGATCTGTCACTTCATCCTCATGTACGTTGCAGCTTTTCTTTGCTGCCTCCTACGCTTCATCTGCCACTGCTTTAATCTGCCCACTCTCCCCCGTTCCCGTGGCTCTTGCACAGCTCCGTCTCGGGAAGATATTCCTTTGTCATCGGCATGCTTCTCTTTCCCAAGGTCACTTTCTCACACGGCGGCGACGGTTCCTTCTCCCCACAGCACCTTCAGACATCCTTTTCATTAATCGTTTCATCAATCAAGCATTTTCCATGTTTATGTTATCCTCTTTGAGGGTTTTTGATTTTCCAAGTTACTTTTCTCCGGTGCTTTATTAGACTATAGCCTGCTTAGCTCTCTCCAAAGCTCAACATGAGAATTAGATGGGAGCGGGTGAGCCCATAAGCTCTCAGACAGTCCTCTCAAGATAATTAGAAGCATATATTGTTAGAAATGTGGCATCTTTGTTCAATTTATCCAGAAATTATTTAATAGCCCTGTGTGGCCTGAAGATACTTCAAGAACTTACAAACCACAGAGTAAGTGTATCATCTAAAGCACATTTCAGGCACTGAGATTTTTAGTAACAAACGAATAAAGAAATGAGGGTGTTGTGCATCCTTAGGCAGACTAATAGGAATATTACTACCTTAACAAACTATTCATAGCATCCAGCCTGAATCGTTTTAGCTGCAGAGTAAGCAAAAATTAATCTGATTTCTTCTTGTACTTCCTAAATGAACAAAGAGAACAACTGATCATTATCTTTAATAGCACCCTTTTACACAATGAAAGACTTCTCATGGTTCCCCACTCAAAGTCTCATTTTCTAGATTGAACATAGCCAGTGCTCTGAAACTTTCTTCATCTCCTAAACCTCCTGTTCCCTTTGCTGCCCTCCCAATTCTCCCCAGTGAGTCCACATTTCCAGTCAAGGACACTGAAAGTAGGTGCAGTATTTCAGCCAGTCTCACCCCTGCCAAGAAGAGAAGTGTAATTAATCCTCATTTTACAAATAACGTTGCTGCTCAGACTTTTTCTTAAATGGCACATTTCCCTTCGGTACATAACGGAATGACACTGTAACTCAATAAATAGCCTTTGCCTTCCAACATCACCCCAAGGGACTTCGTGGGATTCTGCCACCTGGCCAGCTGCTCCCTACCTCCATTTCACATTTAATTTCTCATCCACAGGAGCAGCATTTTGTGCCTTTCATTACTTTTGCTTAAGGTGTGGGAGAAAGAAATGCCCTGCTTTTCACTCCATTTAGGAATAGCCCACAGTTCTCATGCCTTACTTCAAGCCCCTTGCTTTGTGCAATATCTAATCACTGCATGACTCCATCCCCAGAAGAAAATCCACGCTGAGACGCTTTGTGTGACAAAACAGGTCTGAAGAGCAAACTCCTCTTTGCTGTCATGAAGTTCATTTTCATTGCCAGCCATGGCATATGGGAAAAAAAAAAAAAAAAGACAGGCTCAGCCTCCGTGTGGGTGATGCAGAAGGTAAAATCTGAAAAGGAAACGGGAGGAAACTGGTACGCTTGTTACTACGAGACAGAGACAAACGTGAGACAGCCCAAATGGTTAAAGCAGGCATATATAAGGTGTCCGGCATCTCGTCCAGGAAGCTGACATGAAACAGATTATCTGGCATTAAAAATTAAACCAAAATAAAGCTTATTTCAAGTACCACATTGTCTATACAGTCTGGGAATGGGATGGAAGAGAACTAGCCTTTCGTTATGTCCAGGAGATGAAGAACTTTGTTCCGGTGATGGCAGGGAAGAAAACTCAAAATTCAAAGGCTTTCAGAGGAATAGCACGTTCAGGTCAAGGGCCTGAGCTCACCTGGGGCCCCTGCAAAACCAAACAGGTCACGGAGCATCCCCGTTACCTGCTGCCCACCTGGAACGTCGCGTGGGAGGCAAGGCAGCCTCAGGTGCGTCTCCCTCAAAACTGCACGGCTGTAGGCATGGCCTGAGGTAGCAAAAGCAAGATCTGCACCTCCCAAAATATTTCACAGTTTGTGACAGTTTTGAGTATAGGAGGCTCTCTGGTTAAGAGACTTTATGTCCTCTTGTTGGTGCACCTTCCAGTGCTTCTACGTTTAGTATTTACCAACTTTGTGCTACCTCCCCTCGACAACATTGCAGTCAGCTTGTCCAAATCCGTCCGGCAATTTCCTGCACATTTTCAAAGCTATTCGGAAAGAGAAGAAAGATAAAGCCAAGGCATTTCATTCAGTTCTAATTTGTTTTAGCAAAGTCCTCCAGAAAAGACACATTTTTTAATATCTCTACCGGTCATTAAACGAGATTTTCTCCCTGAGGTATTTCTTTTTCTGCGCTTCTTTGCAAATACGGCACCGATGTGACACCGCCATATTTTCCACACAAAATCATCCCACTGAACCCCACGGGCGAAGTTCAATCCCATTACAGTAAAAAAAGACCTGTTCTCCATTGACTCACCTGGGGACGGCATTTCACCAGTAAGACTATGTTAGTACAGACAGTTAAGCTAAGCACAAGAGTTTGCTGGTCCAGCAGCTATTCTGCTTAAGGTTTGAGGATATTTTATAGGAATTTAGGAAGAAAAATAACGCATGTGTATGGCACCATACAATACTCTCTAAACATTGTTAAAGCTATTCAAATGCAGGAAAAAAAAAAAAAAGTGTTACACAGAATAATGACTTTGATGAATTGGTTATGGTTTTACAGAGTCGGTGTATTTTATGTAAGCTGCAACGACCCCTTTGAACAGCAGAGGACATTTGGTTACCCCAGTTTGTCCCTTGAACGGTATCCAGAGGGAAGAACAGTGGGACCAGTGAGGAAACTCAGCCTGGGGTCGGGGGGAGAGAAAGGCCCCTTTGTGCGGCGGCAGAGGCAGAATCCCACACGCTCGCTTTCACACACGGACAAAGGAGGAAGGGGAACATTTATCTCTTCTGGGTTTTCTAATTTTTTTTTTTTTCCTAAGGTCTGCAGCACAAAATCCCTCCGAGGCAAGCTGTCAGCAAGGAGGAAGCATCCTGGGTGCAGAGGCCCCACCCAGGAGATTAGCGATATTGCTTACCGCAAACCCGACACAGCAAGAAAAACCGCTGTGAACGGACACAGCAGAAGAGAGATCGAAGAACCGCATAAGAAAATAATACAAAAAGCTGCCGCTTTAATCATTGCACCTAGTTGCCAATGACGAGTTGCTGAACCCATATGGGATGCCAGAGGAACTCGCGGTAGTCAGTGGAGAAGCCGGGGTGAGTTAAAGCAGAAGTAAAACGAGCATGGCAAAGTTAAATATAAGTCTAATCCTACACACTCTGCTGGGTGGCTGCTGCGTTTTTTGACTTCATCTGTTAAGCAAGACAGATGCACAGAGGCAACTGGGCTGAGAGGAATGCAAACTCCAGGAGATGGGAGAGACGGGGAGAGACGTCACTGCCCGCAGTGATGGTGGCCCATAGCTGAGCAAGAGCCAACCCTGTTGGGTTTTATCCCTGCGCCTGGAGCCCTCGAGCCTTTTGCGTTACAACTCTGCTGCATAAGCAACTGAACACCACTGAGAGTAGGGATCAGAGTCTGAACCTCTCTGCAGCAAACCGCAGTGTCCATCACCTTCTCGTGGCCCATCTCTCGTGCCCTGGATCTCTCAGCATCAGCGCACTGTCCTGACAAGAGAGGAGGAGAGTACCTTCAGCCTGGAGGGTCGAGGGCAATGTGGTTTTAAACTTCTTAAGGTACGAAAGGCACTAGGAGAGGTCTTAGGGAGAAGACTATTAAGAAAGGGTATGGCAGCACAACTGCCACAGATTTTCAAGGAGCAAAGGCGGTCTCACATTGAAAAATAGGCATTTTAGGCAACTAACACAAGGGATGAATGTGCACTGTAAATCCCTGAGCTGGAGCGCCTCTGTTCCAGAGAGAGACAAGGTTTGGGACAAACCCCAATTTTGTGCTCACTGCCCCCCCGTAAGCATACCAATCGTTGTGGTGATCTTAAGGCTCTTTTCCAACCTAAATGATTCTGTGATCCTATGAAATGAAGTCATCAGCATCAGCCTTTTTTTCCAGGCACACTCAAATTACTTATCTCCATCGCATTGCGGACTGAGTCTAAGTGCCCTGAGAACCTAAATGCCCCCTTGGGCACAACTGAAAAAGTACAACACGACCGTACAGCTCCACATTTACATTATCTCTGTCCGCCATCCCAGTCCACCAACTAGGCCTATCATACTTACAAGTTCCCATTTCAGCCAGAGCTCTCAGAATCTCCTTTTTGGGCCAGGATCTGCACAAAATGCAGGGAGAGAAATTAGTCCTGTATATCAGAGGCAACTTATCAGAGCTTTAACGTAAATGAGGAAAAACAGTTTCAACCCTTTTATCTGCCCAGGGAAATGTGAACTCTTATCACCATAACCCCTTGATACAACCGGCAGTATAGAAGGTTTTCCAGATGCCTTTCTCAGTCTTTTCTCTGCAAACTGCTATATACGGCATCAAAGAATGAAACATCTGATGGACCGTAACAGGGAAGTAACTCTATAGCCTGGTTTGAAGAGTAATCATTGGAGTCAGCTGTTAGTCACTCCTTCAGGATCTTTTAAAAATCGTCTGGAGTATTGGCATAGCCAAGCATTTTGATGACTTGAACCATAAGGTTTTGCTCATACCAGCTTTGCCAGTTAGCTCTACCACGAAACCGTCCTAAGTGAAAGGCAGCTTATCCTGGTGGAAAACATTGCCTTCGTAAATACAGCACTGCACCTTTTCCCCTGACCAGAACCGACCATACAAGCAGGACCATCTCCTTCTGCCAGTTTAAGTCACTCCATCTACACCAGGCCGCTCCCACAACCAGCTATCTCACGTAGGAAGACCACAGTGCTTCAGAGACTCATCACACCATGTCCATGTTGCCTCTGAGGAAAGGGTGATTCTGACCAAGTTAAAACCCAACTATATGGATAGGAAGCATCAGAGTTCTCCTAGGAAGGACAACGCCATCTAGTATGTGCTTAAAAAGGGTCATGACCTCGCCGTGAAGAAAGGTGGGAGAGATGGAAGTGGTTGGGAGAGTTTCAGGGTGTCAGGGGTCTCCCATGGAGCAGGGAACCGCAGCCTTCTGCAGAACTGGGTGCTCTCGGCATGACTATAAAAGCTGACCTGCTTCAGACACAGCCCAGAGAGTGGCAACAGCGTGGAGAGCCAGTAGACTTGGCATCAGAGGTTTCCTCCATCGCGTAAATAGGATGTAGAGCTGTAACAAGGGCCACAAGTCCCTCTTTTACCACACAACTGAACAAGCTCCCACAGCCAACGTCTCTGCTACGACAACCTACTCCCCACTACAACCTGCTGCCGCCGCGGGAGCCGCACTCCAGGCAGTTCGATGAAGCCATCAGGAACAAGAAGGGAGGAGAAGAGCAGGCTGCAGGTCCCAGCCCCGCTCCCTGCTCACGGCAGGCTCCTGGAGAGATGGTCCTGGTGGCAGCAGGGATATCTGGTAACTCGCTTCAGCTCTGGATTTAAGTACTTTGGATAGGCCGGAGGTAGAGACCGGACAGGTTTGACACCTTCCTCCCACGTAACTTCTAACTGACTGCAATGTTATCCCATCAGTGTTTTTTAATTAAGATTAAGCCTGCAATGGATAGCGCTTACTGCTGTTTTGCCCAGGCATCCAAAAAGCCAAACCCTTTCAAATCTTCCAAATGGTGAAAAACAAACCATTTACATTTTTTGTAAGCATTTCAGTCTTTCCTCCATATCCTGATCGGAAACCGCAAAATACGAACGGTGTGTATTCTTCTGACGCAACAACCCATTGCAAGGAAGCGCAAGAGGTAACAGCAAACCGAGCATGTGAGCCAGGGGAGACACTGGAACAGGGGCTGAGCACCTCTCTCAAATCCTTTCATCTGCCACCCTCAAGCCTCTGTTTATGCTAGGTAGGAATTAGTAGGGTGGCAGTTAGCAATGCTGGCGAAGGAAACTGAAGGCTGGGTGTGGGGACAAGCCTTCTGTCTGAGCACAGCTCTTATCTTCCCTCAATGCTTCTGCTCGTCAGCCCTCATCTACCGCGAGCGATCATTATCCCCTTGTCTGTCCCAGCACCTCTGCACTCCCAGGATCACTTCATTATTTGTCATCCAGCCCACGAGTTCACATGTCTATGCACATCTCCGCTGTCTTTTGCTTTCCTGTTGCTTGCTTCATTTAGATTTACACGCCACCTACTAGCAGTAAGGCAATAGTTTTGTTTCCTTCTGTAATAAGTAATTTACTCCTGGCAGAACTTGACTTTTTTTTAACAGTTAGAGGAACATTTCTCAAAAGACTCAAAATACTTTCTTTATCCTGGGATTTTTTGACTGATTTTTCCATTCTTTTTTCTATCTCCAATCCAGTTCCACTGGTGCTTGCAATGGTCAGATAGACAACCTAACTTAAAATACAGCCACCAGCGCTTTAAATTCTGTCTCACATGGACTTCTCGGAGCTGGGTTAGCAAGCACAGTATGTACGGTCCCAGCAGTCTCTTGGAGCTCTCTGGGCTAGATACCAAACCCTGCTATCACCATCATAATTCAACCACTGATTGTAACCATGGGATATTCTATTTTAAAGTATCTTGGAGTACGTGCAGTCACTGTCACCTAGGAGATGCTGAATGAGTAGGAGTTTAGCCACAGATACTTTTGAAAAGTCATAGTTTGCAGGGTGAATCAACTGATCCTTTCTTTAGCTGCGAAGTTGTCCACGTGACTATTGTAAAATAAACATGAGAAATAATTTCTCCTGAAAATGTCACTGCTCACAACTGTGCTCATATCTGGCACTTTAAAGAGTAGTAAAAGGAGTTGGGTAAAAGCAGAAAAGAGGAGAACAGTGTAAGATGGAGAAGTGACACAGAGGCTAAGGAAATGACTGAAATCCCACTTACTTAACAACAGACACAGAAGTGAAATGTATGGTTCTTATATATAATTATGTCAGCTATTACCATTGGTGCTGTGCCCATAAAAACATCAGCGAATACAACAGAAATAAAAGTGTCTTGTGCATGTCGTCTGCCTAGATACAAGTTCTTGAGAGGCGGAAAAAAACAGTATTCTTTAAAACGAGGGATATTATAACCTTAAAAAAAGGTCACATGAAAAACATCTTGCTTTTCCAAATAGAATTAAAAGGTGGAGGAAAAACAGAGCCCATAATCTTAGCTTAGTGTGTCAGCACAAATTTGGCCCTGCAGACAAATCTTTGTCTACTGGCCCTTAATTAAAGGAGCTGTCCCAGAGTTTTCTTCGAACAGAGAGAAACAAAGAAAAAGAAAACTATAAGGGGAGAGAGAAAACAATAAGGTCTCTGTTTCCTTCATGAAATTTACGGGGGGAACCGTCGTTTTACTGCAGAGCCACAGGCCTTTTCTATTTACAAATTCAAAGCCCAGCGCTAAACTTGCGAAGATGCTTGTGCCAGGTTCTGTTTCCAATTACCTGCAAGCTGTGTGGTTTCCCAAGTGGGATTTCTGCTGAAACTGTAATCGGTCTAAACTCAGCAATATCCACAAAAACCAGCTTGGATCAACAGGCTATGCTCCACGTCTCCGGCAGCCCCATCCTGCCTGCAGGAAAATGCCTTCTTTACTATCAAAAGAACCCAGTTAAGCTTCGATATATTTGGCTTTAATTTAGATGTAGGCCAGCTGCCCAGGAGAAAACTGGGAAGTGGACATAAGGGGAACCTGGTAATAAGGATTCTTTCTGTACCACCTCTTTGTGGGTTTTCCCTCCTCGCAGACGGTGAATGCGAGAGCTCATGCAGCACGCTTGAGCACCCAGAAGTAACAACTGGCCCTGTTAGCTGAAATCCAGTATCTCTAGAGGATTTCCAGCTTAGAGACCTCCAATTTTCCAGTTTGGAAAGGAAGGGATCGCAGGAAGCAGCTCTTTCGGTAAGCAGGCTGTGCCCTTGAAAGGGAGCAAAGCACCCTTGGTAGCTACTTGGGATGAGGACGGCGTTGCTGGGTTGCCGAGGGGAACTGGCGAGGGTTGCCCCATATTTTGTTTCGAAATTTTAAACCAGAGACGCTGTGGCAATCACCAGCTGGCTGGTAGAAACAAGAACTGACTGTTCAGTGAACTACACCACCAAAACCACTGAAAAGGTCTTGACACAGGGATGGCTAGTGCATTCTAGATGATAGCCTTACAACCTCAGATCCCTACAACTGTACTTGGATAGACACTGGTAAAAGTGACCCAGCCAGGAGATTTTCAGGAAGCACAAACCAGCATTGTTCTCTTGATTTCATGTATCCAGATTTGCAGCCCTTGACAAAACCTGTGAAATCTGATGAAGACTCAACCCCTTCCAGAGAATGTGTTCGGTTGTTTCTTTCTCCCTAATATTAGGGGATTTAACTTTATTACATTTAAATTTTTATTTATTTCTTTTTCTGACAGAATTCTAAGTTCTCTGAAGTCTACAGAAAGAAACACTTCAATGCTGTAATGAGATTTTACCCTTTTAGGATTTCATCTGGAAGAGATAAAAAAGGGAGGTCCTGTCTGTTTGAATTCTCTAGGGACTCTAATGACCCATTCAGTGCTTTTGCCTGTTAGAGTTAAGACAGACATTATCAGCCCCAAAATCTTAAATAGTTGAAGTAAAAAAGTTAAAAATAAACCTTGGTAACCTCCATTATGCACAGACCGCAAAGCACTGAACGTCATGTCAGATCAAGGGTGCAGAGAAGAGACTGCAAGGAAAAACTCCACTTTTTCATCCCACTTCTCTCCTTCTCAGTATAAAACACAGGGGCAAGAGGTGAAGGAGGAGGAATAAGCCACAGCAGCGGTGTTACCATTCCCGAACTGTGCATGTCCGTGTATTAACTCACCCGGTTCCTCCGCCGCAGAGGTCCGTGCATCAGCAGCGGGGCAGGCGTCCCGCTGCCTTTTCAGAGCCCAGGAGCATCCCGGCTTCAGGGGCAAAGGATGCTGCAAAAGGTCACAGATGGCAACCAAAGTAGGAACAGTTTCAACTCCACCTTTCTTATTCTGTTCAGCTCCACGGGAAGAAATTATTCTGTTCACATGGAGCAAACGCAGTAAAAAAATGAAACAGTAAAATAATGCACTCCGCAGTATTAGCCAATAGTGATTTACTGATGCAAAAAAAAGAATTTATTTCCAATACCTGATGGGATGAATCATCTTTCTCTTCCTCCCCACCTCCACTTCTCTGTTCAGAGAAAACTGAGGCTTAAACAGCTTTTCTCCAGTACTAAATGGAAGTTTATGGCAGAACCAGAAGTAAGACTAGGCTTTCCTGATGCCTCTATTTCCTATTGCAAGAGCAGCAGAAACTAACCGTAATTCATTGTTCAGTCATTCCTCATACAATTTTCTGCCTTACTCTTTTTTAAGACTGAGAGTGTGCAAGTATATGTAGGAGTCAGAAAAATGTTAACAGGGAACTGTTTTCGAGGTAATCTGCACCTATGATCTCTTCTCGCCGAGAAGGCTTCGCTCAAGCCCCCTTTCGCTCCCCTCCACTGCCATCGGCCACGGCCCAGCGACGCCGGGAGTCTCTGCGTAGCTCGGTGGAAGAAGAACTGCTGCCCTCCCTCAGCCGGCTGGGCTCATTCGCCTTTTTTAGTGCCCTCAGAGAGCAGGGCAAGTTCCAGAAAAGTGAATCTATTGCCTGGATCCCTTTGCATTTAAACTGCGCGTGAGGAAGCCCTGGGACTGACGAGGAAACCTACAGTACATTCCAGCTGCTTCAAATACAGTAGCAACATCATGAGTAGCCAACGCAAATATCGATTTTTTTCACTGCCCCTTCAAAAATAACTACTTTTACAAGTTCTCTTTTACCACATGTAAGCTGAGCTATTTCCTTGGCTCTCGGGAATGCAGGGCAACCTTGTAATTTGAGCAAGAGGAAGCCTGGAACCGCGCTCTCCCCCGAGACCTACAAAGGAGTAACAACTCAGCCGCTGCACCTCTCGCGTCCTTGGGAGAGGGGACGTACGGCTTCGCTCCGTTCTGCGGGTACTGAGCCAGGCGGTCTGGTCAAGAAAGCAGCGGGAACCAGAACAAATTCTGTTCCCCAGGTCCTTCCAGTTGTTGCTTACAACAGGGAGTATCAGGTGAGCAGGCTCTGCTCCTTCCTCTTCCTGGCTGAAGGCACAACGCCCCTTTCTAGCCTGGGATAAAAGCATGTTACAGGCATGTATCGTGACATACATCCACACACCAAATACCTGCTTGAAAAGTCTAACGTAGCAAGGAGAGCCGGTATGTTGAGATAAATGGCGGGCTGTGCTCCTTGCCCTTAGTGCGCCAGTCAGCTGAGTAAGAGACAGCATACGCTCACATGGACGTGGCTTTTCAAACAAATATTACATATATCAATATACACCATCATCATCCCTTTATACTCCAACTCTGTCAAAGGCAAACCTGGGTGTAGCCAGAATCTACATTTAAATAACACCTAATTAATTGAAGTAGCCCTTAACGAGGAGATAGGAAGTTGCTGATGAATTAAGGGGTTTCTTTCAATTTTTTTCCCCATTAGTATTTTGACACTTCATTTTGGTTTAGGATAGGGGGACGGAGTACTGTACCTCCAAGGGATGTTATCACATCAGTCGGAATCGGTGTTTTCAGAAGGTACGCAGGAGCACAGAACTAGAGTAAGAATGCAAAGGAAAGAGATTCAGCTCCTCTTAATTAGCCCGTGGAAGTTCCCACACAGCTCTGCTCCCACTCCAGGAGATTTCTCATGGACCTGCATGATTTTGAGTTTTCCTAATGCTTCAAATCATATTTTTAAGAAGACTGTCTGCCTGCCTAGAATTTCACTGTGATCTAAAAAGAGACTGGCAATAATGGTGAAAATTGATTGTCTTATTTGCATTCCCTAAAGTTATTAATCTCAGCTTTTCTTACTCTGGTCCTAATCAAGATTCAGCATTTTCTTTAATTAGAAAAATATGGGAGAGACATGTAATCCATCATTGTAGATGACAGAGTCATTTACCCATGCAGAATGGGTAAAAATTGCTACAAATTTTCTACTCACAAACTCTGCAGTGATTTTTCACGCGTGCAAAGAAATGCAAAGCAGCAGAGGGGGAAAAAAAAAAGGGGGAAAAAAACCAGCCCTTCATTTGTAATTCACTAACAAGCTGTCAATAAATTAGGCCCCGACCACTGAGATAATGGTTTCTAAATGGTGTGGGAATTAACTTAATTCTGCAGCAGTTTGTGCTCTTGCTTCGTTCCTCAGAGATCTCCTACCTGGTTAATCCTTTAATCCTGCTGTTACTTTTTCCTGTGGCCGCAGTGACTAAAAGCAGAGGTAAGCTTAACAAAAGGTGCAGGACTCTTGCCTTAAGTCTGCATTATGACTAATTTGATTGCTCACAACTTCATTTATTTCTTTAGGAAGCAAACAGCTCATGGTTTGTTGTACCACTCTGCCGAGAAGCAGATGGATTAAGTCTTCCTCACTTCATCTAGAAATTTAGGGTTTTATTAAGGGAAAAAATTAGCAGGCTAGGGAAGGAAAGTCTGTCTCCTATGGAAAGGAAAAGGAGTTTCATTGGTTTCCAAAAGGTAATTTTTCCAAATTTACAGACCCCCTTGTACGACATCTTGGAATGTTCAAGCAGACAGAAATACACGCAACCTGCAAAGAACAACCAAAAAAAAAAAAGAGAGAGAAAGGAGAGAAAGAGAAGGCAAAGGGAGGGGGAAAGGGGGGGGAAGAGATGATATGAGAAAAAAGAGAAAGGAGAAAAACAGGGAAAAAAAAGAAAAATAGAAAGGGAAAAAAAAAAGAAAAAGGAAAAAAAATAAAAGGAGGAGGAGGAAAAGGCATCGCCTTCAAAACGTCCCATGCGTAAGCTGCTCACCAGGGAACTCATCGAGCCCTGGCGCTGCCAGCACGCAGAGAGCCCGGCACGAAGGGCACGGCCTAAGGTGGCCAGGCGTGTATCGGGTCCCCTCTCCTCCCCCAGGACCTTCCGTCGGGAGAGCTGGCACTCAGGGGTGCTCAGCCAGCTCCTCTCTCGCGTGGCTGACGGCCGGAGGCGGGCGGCACTGCTGCCTCAGCCCTGCTCCCTGCCCTCGGCTTGCTCACCCGTAGCTGCTCCCGGTGGGATGGATGAGATGCAGATGCTCTTCGCACTCACGTCCCAAAGAAGCCGGCAGGTCCTGCCTCATCTGGGTAATAAATGCGCGTTGCTCCCCTGGCCTACTTTTAGCCACCCAGTTTTATTTAGACTATGAATTCTTTCTCTTCTGGTTACGGGTGCCTAGGGAAGGCAACCCTGGAACAGGAAGGGGGGGTGTTTCTAAGCAAGGTCTCAGTATTAATAGCTCCCAATTTCGAGTTGCCTTTGTCCCCACCTGCAATGGGTACATCTGCCCATAGGCTGCAAGCACGTGTTCGATGACGCCGTTGTTTTGTACCCTTGATAATTAGTCGGTATGACACGGGAGCTCCCAGGGCTATGTGACTTCCCTGCTGGCACAGCCTAGGAACTGAAGTAGATTTGGCTTCCCGGCCAGACTTCTCTGCCTTCGGGGGAACACAAACCAACGCCATCTGCCTCCGGATGTTTTCCTACAAAATCTTTTGTGATTTTTGAAGTCCAGTACATGGACATAAGTGATGCTAAAAACACTCCTTCTACCTGGAAACAGATGAGAACAGGGGATCCTCCGTACCCAAATCAAGAGGACTTGAAAACCTGAATCCTTTGTGCCACAACTGGCGGTCTCAGTGTTGCAGAACTGGAAAATTAATCTTGTGACGTGGCACAAGTTACTGGACCCGGTCACACCACGTACCAGATTGTGGGTACGCAGGGGCCTGAGCATCCTGAGAGATGTCGGTGCAAAACGTTCAATGAACCAAGCCAGAGTATATACTTGAGAGAGAATCGAAGAGGTTTGGTGGTTATTCCAGATTTATCCTGGTCTAACCAGCAGCAGAATTTGGCCCTTCTGAAGAAAAAATGTAAGAAAGCTACCAAGCCAGAGTATATACTTGAGAGAGAATTTCATTGGCATTAAGCTTCCTGAGGTCTAGTTCACAGCACAGAGAAAAATGACAGAGTCAAGGAATTTATGTCCTAGCAAAGTTAGAAAAAATATACATTCAAGTCAGCAATTGCCTGAGTCTTGTTCTACCACAGCTTTTCTTTCTCTTTTCCAATGAAGGTCCCTAGGAAATTACAGCAGACTGAAAACTCTGGGGCTGAATGGAACAAGTGTTCTGGCAATCGAAGAGGTTTGGTGGTTATTCAATAAGTAGTAGACAAAGTAGGAAATTCAAGTTGTGTTTGCTTCTGCTTTTACTTACACTGCTGGAAATCTACTCCAGCCAAAAATCTGGCATGTGTGACGTAAGACAGGAGAGTATCCTGGGAAAACCTACATGTAGCTTTTCTAAATAAATAAT
>NW_009595141.1:0-428 GCF_000690535.1 Cariama cristata | reverse complement strand
TCAGAGTATAAGGACTCTCTTACTGATGAACAAACTGCCAGTGTTGCTGTACTACAGGCACCTGTCAAATATTTTAAGCCCTGTTAAAGAGACATACATCACAGTATATGCTCACAGAAGTGAAGAGCCTTGAAACAGAAGACAGAATGCAAGGTGATTCTTCTTGTGACAACAGCGCTGGACTAAAGATGACTTACTTCTTCTCTGGTGGTACATAATGAAGATTCATATTAGCATGTGGAGTCATCTGATGGTGCCGAGATCTTTCATTGGCTGAAAAAGCAGCATTAATAGCAAAATGTTTCACGTATGACTCCAGGATGGTTATTATATTTGTCTGACAAGGAAGCTTCACTAGCTGAAAAAGAAACAACAAATTAAGGTCTTACAAGAACAACGAGTAAGTATACCAAACTAAAACAGGAGCT
>NW_009595140.1:55807-70500 GCF_000690535.1 Cariama cristata | reverse complement strand
AGTGTATTAAGGAGATTCCTTCTAGAGAAGCCATGTGTATTTGAGAGCTCTATAGTAGGCAAGTTCCCTTGGTAAGTCAGTTTTGCTAGAAGTATGATGTACTTTTGTTACATTTGTCTTTTGACTTCTCAAATACTTTCAGAAGTAAGAAACCCCGTATTTCAGAAAAGAATGCCAGAAATGAGATTACCAAAGAAATTACCTTTAAGTCTTGTGTAGCTCCATAGAATTTGTACCTGTATTTTTAAAATAATGTAGTCATGTTACATTTGAAAGTTTACTTTTCTAAAACTTCCTTTGCCAATTCAAATACGCGCTATATTTCATACAGCATTCTGTTATCTGGCAGATCATTGAACAAATGCCATTCAGGTACAGAAAGCAAGAGTTAATAAAGATGATGAACAAGTTAGTGAAACAAAATTAAAATTTGTCTGCCTTTCATTCTGTGGCTCTTACTTATAAGGGTGCTCTCTTCCTTTGGTTAAGCCATTATCAGTACAGATTTAAAATAACAGTGTATTAAGGAGATTCCTTCTAGAGAAACCAAGTTACTGCAAGCTGAAAGATTAGATCACTGCACTGTTCCTCAGAGTGCTTTTGTGCACTGGTTTCATGTTGGAAACTTGTGGTGCAAATCATGCTTCGTTCTTCAGAGCCTTCGTCATACCACCGTCCATATTCATAGGCTAATAGTCATATTCATAGTATGTTTAAGCTTTGGCCGTGCAACAGTGATCAGATTTTAATCTCTTACAAGTTTACCGCAGTTGTTTGTTTAATATGTATTAATATGGTAAATCTTTCAGTGGGATTTAAATAGGCTGTTGGAATTTCAAGGCATGAGAAGATGTTACTAGAAGTGTAGACTTGCACACTCAAAGATGTATTGAAAACTGGATTTTGTTTTCTTTTTTCTGAGACAATCTCTTCACAATTACAATTATACATAAACATGTTGACTATTTATGATCAGGTTTAAACATTTTCACAGAAAAAAAGAGACTTTGGAAAAGCCAAAAGGTACAGATTGACATAAAGTAGCAAGTGTCATCATGTTAAATTTTGTTTTATACCTTGTTTGTCCAACATAATCTGCTTCTCAAACTCCTTATAGATAACTGTCTCTAAATAAAAAAAATCCTGTATCTTACCAGTTTTGAATGTGCATTTGTGTATGTGCAAGTGGTTTGGGAGTTTAAGAAACAGATAAATTTTAAATTAAATCTTTGTTCTAAGAGTAATTCTTAAGAATTAATAGTAAATATCGAACAATATTTAAATAACATAAAATGTCCATATGACATTTTATAAACTAAAATATGCAGAGGAATTATAAATACAAAATAGAAAATAAATATAAAACCCAAAGTAAATAAACTCTGATAATCTATCATTTTCAGACATATTCACTATCATATGTTTTATATTTGTGGAGTAAATTTGTTGTAAAGCCTGCTATAGTAATGATAGATATGGTTACGCGTTGTGCAGTAATCTGTGGTTTTAAGCATAGCTCTGAGTAAAGGGCAAGTAACTCAACTGTCTGCCAGCAGGAGTTATAGGTGGGATTTTGCCTGCAGCATGCCCTTTCCAGTTTGAACTGTTCTAGCACTCCTCTCTTGCAGGGTCTTTATCAAATACAGGATCTGTAGCTCTAATCGAAAGTTAACAGAGAAAATAGGAAGTGTGTGGACTCACAGGAGGGGGTCGAACAGTAGTAGAAACGTAATTTTCAGTCCTTATTGCATCTAGGTACTTTTCAAATGGCTATGCAAGGTACATGAGTTCAGAGCTTTGTTTCCTTCTGATTTTTTTATGTAACTATTTAAGACTTAGCAAGTATCGTATTATGTGAGAGTATATTCATGTTTTGAGCTGTCTTAATGTCTTAGAAAATATTCATTGTAAACCAGTGTGGAATTTTTTTCAGTGTGTAAAGATGAAGATGCTCATAGAAAATTCAGACTTGTATCTGCAATGTGCATCCTACGAGTATTCATTCTTTTTCTAGATCCAAAACTTCTTGCTGCTTGCAGGAACATTTTAAGCTTATGTCATACCTTCATAGCTCTGCAATGAAAAGACCTGTGGCATAATCACTGCAGCCTCTTGTATTACACTGATGATCAGTTGGCCCTGGTGTTTCACCATGCTTTACTGATAACTGTACTATGCATATAAAAGTATTTGAATTTCAGGATTAAGTAGTTTAATCAAATTGGTACCATTGTTCTGTCAAAGGGTGAATGTCAGCTTGTTTGTCTTGGTTTGTAAAGACTCCTGTCTGAGTACCACATAACATTGCTTCAGTTGTAGTGCTCTCCTATAGTAGAATAAATATATGCTCTCTGTGGTGAAGTATGAGCATGGGAGGAGGTTAAGGAAAAAAAATAATCTAGCAATTCTCTTAAAAATCTCTCAACATCATACTGGCAATTTGACTCCAAAAACAAAGTATGTGAGGTAAGGAGAGACCATTGTATCTGTTAATTTACATGAGTTTGTGCTCTTTCTACTCTGGGTTTATTAATTATTCCTTTTGCAGTAGACTCTCCTTTACATCTTAGAACAAGACTTTTTAAAGGCTGAAATTAGGATTATGCATACACAGACCTATGAGTTTAGGCTTCTGTCTAAATAATACGGTCCAACAATGTATAACTTGTCAATCCACACACCTAGTCCTTTAAGAGCTCGCAATGGATATGAATATTCATAAGGCTGGAAACTAATATATTTGTAGTCTGGAAATTAATGTATCTGTAGCCCTTATCTCCATTTATTGTCCAAACATAAACCAAAGATAGATAGGCAATCACCAACATAATGCTGTTCTTGTAGCACTTGTGGACATTTCTGGTGGTTCTGAGTCTAGCCACTAGACTACTAACAATGGACAAAATGTGGGGAGAGAGTAAGAGGCCCTGCTGTGAGCTACTTCCCTTGCGCTACTGCTGAGTGGCCCAGAGTAGGAGAGTACGAGTCAACTCAGTTGTGTACTACCAAAAACCTTGGGTTGGATCTGCCATTTCCAGGGTTGTAGTGCACCAAAGTATCTGGGGCCCACGGAGAAGGAATAATTTCAGTCAAATGAATGCTAATATGTTTAAGATTGTCTTTGTTCTTAATGTTGTGGATGAAGCATCTGAGGTAGTACCAACAATTATGGTTACATATCACTGGGGTTTCTTTGGATCTTAGCATCTATTTTTCTCTTAGGAAATAAAAATAGAATTAAATTAATATGGATATGAAATAATTCCGTATTTCTTGTATTTGGGGAAAATTCAGGGAATGTTTCTAATGAAAAATGATAGCTTGTATGTGCCAGTTAATGTGGCATTCGTGCATTCCTTGAAAAGCAACGGGAAAAGCCCATGCAGACCTAGGCAGGTATCAAAACAGCATAGATATTTAGACTTCGGTGGATTTTATGTAGAGCTAGCTACAATATGTAGCACCGTGTTTTAGTTCAGCCATCAGCTGCATTTTGGACAAGACATCTTTTCCCAGCGAAATGACATGACATGGGATGTCCACGTGCATTGCGTTCTATCTTCTGCTTCCTCCTTTTCTCTGCATTCATAGCAGGACGGTAACTGTGCTGGCTCTCCATGAGTCACGTATGTTATATGAAACAGACAGTATAGGGATTGTAGTTGCTTAACTGCTGTCATGTTCAGCCGATGAAACTTATTCTGATTTTTTTGTTTTGTTTTAAAACTATGATTTCATTCAAACTGGTTTTTAAAACCCATTATGAATAGTTTTGATAATGCTTTTCAGAAATGTTTTTAAGCAGAGGAACGAGCATATTGTATTTGTAAGACAGGACTGGAAACCGCATGATCTGAAATCTCACTCCATCTTGACTTTGCAGGTGTGTCTTTTGGTAAATTATGTTTTTATGTTATCTTTGTTTCCTGAACTGTGAAACAGAGACCTAGACTATTACCAGGTTTAGCTCACAGATTTATATGAAGTACTTCAGAATCTGTTGTAGAAAAGGATCTCTACATCAATATTGTGCTGTTTGGTGATAGCGATAACAGCAACCTGCAAATACAGATCACCAACTTCTCGTATTATGTGGCAGAGATCCTGTACTGTATAACTCATAGCACAGCCATTTAATCCTCTCCCCTCTAGACTGAATGGCAACTTTAAACATTGAAGCTGCATAGTCGGCACTTCTAAGAGAAGACCATAACCAATCTGCAATTTGTAACTTTTGAATTTAAAAAGTGAGATGTAAACTTTTTGGAAATCTGGTATTTCCTTCACAAGAAGAGGCCAAGTTACTACTTTTTCCATACAGCTGCTGTTTTCTATTTGAGACTTGTATAATAGTGCTGTCACCTTAACTACCCTGCTGCAGTTAATGAAAACATCTGTTACAATGTATTTACAACGTCTTTATTGTTCATGAAATTTGGAGCTAATAATAATCTGTCAAATATTTCAACATTGATTTAAAATAAGTGTCCGTGAAGTGGAAAAGAACCTGACAGGTGTAAATAGTTTACCGTTTGGTTTTTTTCCTGTGTGGTGGAAATTGCATGGATTAGAATATATCCTGGAACAGTATTCTTAACATGTATTTAGCTGCTTATATAATATGGTTTTAGCTGTGTTTATTTAGTGTTGAAATAATTAGTTTTTGTGCCAAACTCAGTAAAGGCTTGATTTTATTCAAGCACTATGGTGTTAGACTTTTAAAATATGCTAATGTGTTGCTTGTGTTCCTAATTTATATTTTCATTTCTTTTTCTCAAGATACCTGTAGATACATTAGTCATTTTGTTAATATTTCATCTTTTAAAACTGCTCATCAGAGTTTTAATAGAAGGGGGTAGAATATGCTGGCATGACTAATACCAAGTTTGTATGATTAATGTTGTTATTTCCTTATTACATAGCTACAATCCTCAAAGCAAAAATCCATTAGGGTTTAGTAGGATAGAGTGAAAGACTGAATCACCAGTTACGGTCCAGCATCCTTAAAATAACTGCCATTGGTTCCTCCTTTTCATGCAACTCTATTAATGCTGAAAGCCTGAGCTGCAAATAAAAGAGACAGTTAAGCAGTGGATTTAAAGTGTGTACCATCAGACGTGCTTTGTTTGTGACCTTATTTACGTTGATACTTTACTGTAAAGACTCAGATTGCTTTGCTTCCTTAGGAAGCAAATAGAAATATTTTCACGTTTGTACGTGTGTGTGTTTTACCCTCCAGAAGCCTTTTTGAAAGATTTCATTCTACAGAGCATCTTCCAATTGTGGAGCTGTACCTCAGTTTGACTTTGGTACAGGGACTCAATTTTTTTCTTTGCTGTGCATAGATGTCATACTGTACAATAATTTAAAAAAAGAAAATGGGACTGGCTGTCTGGTAGAGCACCAGAGTCCCAATTATTTTAAATCTGTTTCTGTGTGGTTTATATTTGAAAAAGCATGATCCACTTTGGCTCGGTGTTTGGGTTGGACTAAGTACTCCATAACAATCTAGTGAGACTAGACAAGAATAGCATAGAAAACATCAAAAACCTCCAAAAGGCAGAGGAAATAAACATACACAACACACTCCAATTTAATGTAGGAAAAATGAAACCTTCTATAGGCATCAAAATTATCTTCCCTTCTCACTAGACTAGAAGATAGTGTCCGACTGGCAACAGCTATGTTTTCTTTAAACAGGTAACAACCATGTGGTATAGACTGATAGCAAATGTTCATCTCTAAAGGGCAACCTCTGTATTTCTTATGGCTGATGTGGGCCCAAGAGAGCATGCTGGACAAAACAGAGCGTGTGTTCTGATTTAGCTTGCCAGTAGGAGTCATGAATAAGAGGTGCGCTCAAAGAAGTGCAAATGTGCACACCGTAGAGTCTTCTGACACTTTTTCTAGCAGTTACAATACCTGATCTAACCCTTCAGAATTGTCATTGTTCTGGCTATAGTAAAATCAGATGGGTGCCAGGAGGAAACTTTTTATCCAGGGTTTATCTAACACCTGTACATATTTTTAGGTCTTTTTTTTTTTTTTTCTCTACAACGGGTCTTTGTCTTTTGACAGTTTGTTCGGTGGAGGAGGAAGAGGAAAGGAGAATGGACTCTATATATTTTTCAATAGTATCCAGTGTTGGACTGTTCCAGCCAGATACATGGAGGTTTCCAGATGGCCCACCCCATACTTCTCAACCACTAGTATGGTACAGTATGGTACTGGTGTTTTGGTATCTGTTTGTCAGCACTGGGCCTATTTCTAGATGTATACTTTTTTCTTTTGCCTTGATAGTACTGGTGTCTTTCTACGAGTTCAGTTTGGTGCTGCCTGTTTCCCATTAGGTGTTTTGCGAGACTGTGGCCAGTAAAACAGCTTACAGTAGTAAGAGGTTCACAAATAACAAGAAAAACTTTGGTGCAGGTGTGGTTACAGAGGGAAGAAACTCTACATTAAAAATGACAAAGGTTAGCTGTTCTTTAGATTTTAGTGCAGAGACCTGCAGGAGTTGTTGCCTCCCTGTGCTGTTAGTACTTTTCTGAGCAAAATGGGAAACGGTCACTGCTCCGATTGAAACGGCGTTACCAGATAATGACATATATCTTTAAATGAGGTCTAGCAAATGTACATAGTTCTATTCTACTTCACATGGCCTGATTCAGAGTATTTCAAAGGTTCTAATTATGCTGACCCGTTAAAAGGAACGTTCAAGGGAACGCTCTACATCAAAAACTCCCACATTTTAACATGTTGGTGTGCAGTGGAAAGTACTGAGGATATTGCTAGACTCCCTGAAGTACTGAGTTGCCTTCCCTTCTTAGAGTATTCTGAGTATAATGTATTTACATATTAAATGGACAGACAGACGTGTTTCTCAAGATCTTCAGCATATCTCAGTCGTCTTAAGGGTTTGTTGACATCTTTTGTTCAGTCATATTTCAATTTTTACTTTTACTGCTATGACTACTGCTTTTAACATCCCAGAAGATACCAAAATCAGAATCTTTATATCTCAACAAGAAAGTGTTATCTAAATGGAAGTGCACGTTTTGGAATCATCTTTCTGTATAGATGTTCCTTAGATAGCTTTGAGTTACACAACATCAGCACAGTTTTGCTTATTTTCTAAATATTTGTAGAAACTGACAGGACAGAGAAAATTGTAAAACCAGAATTATTAAGATTTAAGGGGCCTAGACTTTCTAAAAGTGAGGCCTGTAGTTTGTGCATTCGTTTGTGATATTCTGACATATTCACCTAGCAGCAATGTAACAGAATTTTACAAAGCATTTTGATTTTCTTTCATTGTTGATGCAATTTTTGCTTCAGAAAACACATCCGCTGTATATAACAGTCTATAAATTATGTTTTTTATAAGATGTTATAGGCTTAAATGGTAATTAGCTCCTGGCAAGAGTCGATTTCTGTAGGGTTATTGCCTAATTAGGAAAATAAGAAAAGGTAAAATAAGGGTTGCAATGGGATAAGTAGCGTGATCATTTTGGATGAATATGTCAGATTTATGGTTAACTTTGAAAGTCAC
The DNA here is from genome assembly GCF_000690535.1 of Cariama cristata. NCBI lineage: Eukaryota > Metazoa > Chordata > Aves > Cariamiformes > Cariamidae > Cariama > Cariama cristata. Next base: position 62,951 of record NW_009595140.1, on the reverse strand, counting down.
AAAGACTTTGTGCTATAAACTGATTAAACATGTAATTCAGCACATTTTCATCATTATATTGAAATAAAAATCAGATTTTTTGCTTCCTTGGAATTGTATGTTAATCTTTTTTTCTTTCCAAAATATCTGTAAATGTCCTCCAGTTAATTCATATCTGGTCTGAGTCCCTCCAAACTCAGTTCTGCCAAGACCCTTAGAATCTGGGTGCTGATGAAAATGATCCTAAAAATATTGAGGCAATATTAGTTGTGAAAATTTCATATTACAGAATAACTATGTTGGATCCCAGACAAGCAAAATATGTACGTATTTGCCTAAAGTATGGGTTTAAGAATTTTACTAAATTGGAGACTTTTTTTTGACAAATATTCAGGAAGAACAAAGTAATTTTCTCAACTTCAGCTAGATGCGGTACAAATATTCTGCAGCAGAAAGGCTGCCATTGCATTAAATGGCATGAAAGTATATTGCGCATTTTCTCAGCTGAAAACTTCTACCACTGAGTATATTCTGTGAAGTACTAAAATATCTTTCTCGGAGATTAGATCCTGAGCTGCTGAGAAGCTTAGCAGAGTTAACTGCATATATTGATCTAAAACATTACTTCAAATACGAATTTGTCCAAGAATTATTCTTTATGTCATTGTGAAGTTGATAACATTTAGAACTGAACAAATAGGAGTAGGCTTGTATATTAATATTTATTCAAATTTAGAATGAAAATTTGATTTCAAACTCTTTAAGACCATTTTGTATTCATTTTTCATGAGCATTTGTATGCTGCTGCTTGATTAGGGTGACTGTTCATGAAAAGTAAATGTTAAGGTCATATTTGCCAACAGCAAATTTTATATTGAATATGTAAATGTGAAATTTGCCACTAGCTGTGTGTTTGACCCCAGCCTTGCAATGGGATTAGTGTGAGCAAACTCTTATTCTGGGACTGATCTTTCTTTTTCCCCCCAGAACTGGGACTGCGCTTAGTCAGACAAAATATTCAAACCATGTTTTCAACAATCTTAGACCTATCTCTGTTCATAAAATATTTTAAAAATTAAGAATTTACTTCAAAATGTTGTGTCAACTGGGTGACTTCCATTCTTCAAGCATTAGGAACATGAATAATAGCTGACATGTTACATAGTTTAGTAATGTGTATTCATTTTGAATATTACTAATGATCTTTTCACAATTTGCATACATGAAAACTGTACTTGTTTAGTAAACGTGTTAGAAATTTCATATAGAACTCAACTGTGAGAGCATTTAGTCTGGTAAATTTGAAGTGTAGGCACAGTTTGACTGAAGGATCAGGGGACTCCTATATATTTAATAGATAAGCAAGCAGCTTCATTGTTTTGTTAATAATCAGGGCTAGAAAACTCAGGCCCTTCAAGTTCATTGCTAGAATGAAAAAAAAAAAGTGCAGTATGATCAACTGTGAAAAGAAAGAACTCCAAATCCTTTGAAATGAATAATTTGATTGGAAATATTTCCGCCTAGTGAGGAGCACACATTACCTGCAAAATTTGGAGACCTTAATTTGACGCTATTGTCCAGTTTTTGTTACAGCTTTTCCACTTTCAACTTTGTTTTGGTTTTCATCTTACTCTTTTCAAAAAAAAAAAGTTATTGTTGAAAAAGCAAAAGCTTCTATCTGAAGATTTTTTTTTTCCTTTAACATAATGTCTTCTAGCAAAAGAAAAATATATATCCATTCATAAAAGAATTTCTGGTGATCTTTATTCTGGTTGTAGCTGGGTACTCTAGAAATCATGCAGATAAATATGGAACAATTTTGTTTATTCTGTAAATATAGCTGATGTTATTTTATTTTTCTTTACATGGGTAATGTCTTTAGTCTTTTTCATTATGCTGAATATTTTATGCAACTTTTGTATAGGGGATGGAAACTCCTAAGTGACCAAGTCATTCTTCTAAGTTTTTCCTGGCTGATTGCTGAAATATGGCTATTGGTTTTGAAAGGCCATACACATTTTCCTTCAATTTAGCTTTTGATTGTCTGCTGGAATCTGTTGTGTTCTCATACGCTGTTGGATAGTTCATACATTATACTTATTTTTTTCTAGAATAGTTAATGTATTATCATGCACTGTACACCGTAATACCTGCAGGCCACAAGCAACATCTTAATATGCTACATAAGAGCTATTATTACCTGTTGTGTTGGTTTTCCCATTTAGTTTGTTAGTAATTTCATGACTGAAGCTCTGGCCTATATCCAGCACTAAGCGTTTTTGTGGCAGCTCTTATTGCCAGAAAGTCTCATTCCGGTATAACCTGTCTTTCTGCAGATTACTGGAGAGTGATGAAAAACTGCCTTAAAGATGTGGCAGGGAAATCTGTGATGTAATATTTAGTATGGTGTATATTATAGTATACTATACCCTAAATAATATTTTTTTTTAGTCCAAGAGAATGTCTCTTATGAAATTTCTCTTTCATTTAAAGATGGTTTTATCCATCTTTTGCTCTCTGAAATTCCTGTTAGAGAATAGCAATACCGAGAATAGATTGGTAGCCTACAGAGAATTAGTAAATTATGGCTCTGGCTTATTCTTACTGCTTTATATTATATTGGACTAAAACCCACTAAAATGGTACTACTTGCATGAGTAATAAATGTAGATTTCACAAGGATGTTGTGCAGATACAATGTGTCTTAAAATATGTCCTAGATTTTGCTTAAAAGAAAAAAAAAACAAACCACACAACTTTGATTTTTTTATGTTATGAATGCTTGAAGGTAAATGTGCAAAACCTCTGGAGGTTGCTTAATGTTCTACAGGTCTTGACAGCTTTTTCGAATATTCTCCATAACATGTAGTTGAAAGGGAAAAAAAAACCCAAAACACCACAATCTCAGCATAGCCTACTGTCACAGTTGGTTTCTAATGATTATAAAGGCCAAAAGTCTTGTGTCTTCTGTAAGAAATCCTCTGTAGAGTGATGGGATAGATTATTGTTCATCTGGCTGTACACACCGGTGCGCGCAGGATGCTGTGGAACCTTTTGGCAAAGCTGTGTGGAAATCAGTAGATGCTATTCTAGCAGTGGTGTAAATGCTTCTTCCATTTGCAGCAGGAGTTTTGTTTTGTTTATTAAGAGGATCGCACATTTCTCCCAAAGTGGCTTCGTTCAATATTTGATTTGGACAATGTCGATGAAACTGATCCCAAACAAAATCTAGTTCCTGTGTAAATTTCTGAGCTATGAGAGGTTTACCCAAATACATACAATTGTAATGAAAGTGTGTAGTCTTGGTAGAAGACAAAATATACGTATTAATACAACTAGTTGAAACCAGAATTAGGCTTATGGATTCATAATATTTGACTGATGGTGAGGTTGAGTAGTCTACCTAAATACACAGTGGTGATTTTATCAGTCTCATAGGTTTGTAATTCACAATTAGAAAACTATCTTAAAGTTTTGTGTTGTCCAGAAGCATTCAAATTTCCTATTTCTTATCTTTAAAAAAATTGTCGAATAAATGCTGTTTAGTTTCAACCACACTAGGAACAGTTCTACTGGTACTTCTAACATTTTCAGTATTATTAAGATATTTGCCTTGTTCCTCTTGGCCAGTTGTTTTGGAACTCATTAAATACCTAATTACAAAAATATGTGTTGATCAATTAGCTCAGGAAGGTAGTAGGTGCCCAGCAGCTGAATATATAATAGCATTCAAAAAGTGGAACAACTGTGAGAGTTTAAAGTAGAGGACTTCTTAAGACTGTATAACTACACAGATCATTTAGTGTAGCTGAGTAATCATAGAGAAGTAGAGCCATACACAGAGTAGGTAATGTGAAAACGAAGATAGTTTTCTATCTACACAGTTCTGAACTCTGGCATGTACTCACTACATGTAGATACACTGAAAAAACTCGTGAAACTTGGAAAGAGTTTGGGTTGGAGTCTTCTGGTGGTTTGAATTTTTTTGTGTTTTCATAAGTATTTTCTTGTCATGAGTAACTGCGTATCGTGTAGAGCTGAATAGCTAATGAATGCATCTTCGTGTATTTATTTCTCCTGTGGACCACAGTCCGAGACCAATAATAGTCCATGGAATACAGGTTGGGAAACCTTAACAAGACCCATTGTTTGGAATTAGAATCAACATTTGCATTAGAATTAAGTCTGAAGCTCAGCTGGGGTGAGTCAAAGAATATACTGATAGATCACAGTAAATAATGTATTAGAGCTGGAATCTATGTAGGGAATTCATACTTTTCATTTTTCAGAACATGGTGTGAAATGTTTCAGTTCAGGGACCTATGGTGTCCCCTATCATCTATGGTCAGGGACTGCGGGGTATAGTGTACCCAGTTTTGATAGACTTGAAATTTTAATGAGTTCTAATTCCTTGCTTTTCATAGTTTCTGTATTGGAGTAATGGCCTTCTAATGATCTAATATGAACTGTGATGACCAGTAAGTGCAATCTTTAGTGAAACAGAATTCAAAATTAGGTTACATGGCCTAAGAATGCAAATTAAGCACTTAGAGCAATATTTTTTATGGGTGATATTTATTAATGATGCTGAGATTAATGAAAGAACAACAGGAAAATGCTGCAGACTTTTCCTGGCAGACTTTTAATTTTTTTTTTTTCCTTGGGTGTTTGCATTGATATCTTTTGCTGAGGCGTTCCTGTATTACTTTTGAAAAGATAAACATGTGACTAAGCAATAATTCGAGTTTATTGCTATTTCAATTGAAAGATTACGAAACATTTTAGTGTTGATTATGGAGCGTAAAAATGTTTAAAGATTTCTAGAAAGCTGTCATCAGATATTTTAGACAAATTTGTAAGTACTCTATTCCACAAGTGATAGACTTAAAAGTTTAAAAACAGGTTCCTTTTTCCAGCTTGATTGTAAATATATTACTGAAGTGACAATATTTTCTTTTTGCCTTGGGACAGCACTGAAGAAAGAACTGACAGGAGTCTGTGTCCTCTATGTGACTTGTATTTGGTCCTCTGTTACCTGATGGATTTTTTTGTGTGTGTGTGTCTGAATGAATTATATTTTTGGTAAATTATTTGTGAAATTAATCTCTTTATCCTACCTTCTCATTACACTTACTCGTGTTGCTTACATCTGTTTTAGTCATTTCCCATGAAGGAAACTCTGTAGGTGTCTCTCAGTATCAGCTAATATAAATGGCCTGCTTTGCATGTAGGCTTGAGACATGATGAAATCTATCTATTTTTATAGGCAAGTCACTTAGGTTTCTACTACTGCTTTATATAGGAGTCTTGAGGTTGCATGTTCTGGTACCTCTGTGTCTAAATCCCATGAGCTTGTGAAAACAGGTACGGCAAGGATCAACGAGGGAAGCCTGAATATAGCTGTAAGATGACTGGTATGATGGTGTCCATCTGAGAAACCACCTGATGGTCTAGCTTAAACGAGTGCTGTCACTTGGAATTCAGAATGTTTTGTTTCTAAGTGGTCAATCTGATGGGACTTGTCGAAAAACATCAAACTCTCAATCTCTGTGTATGTTGCTCTGAAATGATCTTTTGTGTAGTGCCTTGATAACTGGAGCATTCACTGAGTAAGCACTACCTCGATGTGTCATCTTGAGAAGTCATAAACCTCTATCTGCCACTTTCCAGAATAATTGCTTAGTGGTAGGCTCAGTAGGGTGTCTTTACTGTAACTACTGATCTTACTACATCACTTTTTTAAAACAGTGCCTGTAGCAAGATAGATGCAGAAGAGGGTTCTGAATAGAAGGGCACGTCTTCCTGCATCCTCGGCACGTGCACCATTCTGCCCTGCGTTTCCTTTTGCCTTGTTTGAATTCTAGTGTGCAGCCCATTTGGGTTTGTAACTAGGTATCTGACACAGGTTCTGGAACCAGACAGCAAAAAATTAAAACCTGCAACTATGGCAGTGTCAAACTGTGGTCTGAAATATACTTTGAGTTGTGCTGCCTGAGTAGGAACTGCTGTCTTAAAATGGTGTTCTAGTTTGCCTTGTATATCAATAAGAGAAATTTTCTGAAGGAAAAAATACTTTGATAGCTTTTACTATTACGTTTTTTGACTAACTTTCATTGTTGGCAAATACTGTGATAAATACTAGATCGTATGAATTAAAAACTCTCCATACAGTGATGTGATTTTAATGCAAGTATTCTTTATTAACTATATAGCTTTTACTGAATTAAACAGTTGATTTTTTTGAATAAACATAGTTCAAGACAGTTGCGCGCATACATTGAGCCTTCTAGCTTTTGGCCTTCATGTAATTTTACCAAAATGCACGTTGTGTATCAGCTGACGGACTTGATACTAGTGCATTGTGTAACTGCAAAGTGACTAGGAAGGTGTCTTCTACTCCTCCCCGCCCCCGATATTTGTAATTCAAGGTATTCATCAAAGAACTGAATTTTCCTTTAAAGCACTCTGAGGAGTGGAATTTGCTCCAGTTCAAGAGAACACAGATCTTGGGGACTATAGAAGTCTGCTGTTTTAAAGCTTTACCACTTCATTGGTGGGTAAATTTCGTTGGTAATTTAAGAGGGGATTTACAGGCTTAGTCAGGAAAGAATACTTACTGAAGTCAGAGGGACTTCACGCTTCAGTGCTTTCCTGAATATATTGAGAGAGGCTTCAGCATATGCTCAAATGTTTTCTTGAACTGGGACTCTAAAAGGTTTTATAAAATTAAAAGGCAATATCATGTAGACATTATTAAAAATTCAGACTAGTGTTGTTATTATGTAGAGATTTTTATTCAGCAATGTCACACATCACCATAAAATTCACTTCTTCAAATGGCCCCCTTGCAGTCATTACAGTAACTTCATGGAAATATAGACACTGTCGCTCCAGAAATACTGGCTCTTCTAATTTCAGTATCTCACACAGCTAGTGGTTCAGACAAGCACAACTGTTACTTTTTGCCTGCCTCACTTCACTCATGAATATCCTAACTTTATATAGGGCTATTTGTAGTAGAAGTAAATTAATTCTTGATCCCACTGGTAGTAACCTTACGCTTTGCATAAGAAACTTTATTGAGAGTATTTAATATTTCTGTTTATGTAGTTCTTTTCACATGAACTCATTCTACATTAAATAGAGATATGATTTCTAAAACAGC